>NC_047074.1:7217476-7517476 GCF_902459465.1 Asterias rubens | reverse complement strand
GGTATGGACAAAAAGACAACTAAAAAATGAAAAATTGTCTTTGATGAATTTGTGTTATTCTTTGATTTTGTCCACAGAAGCCAGACCTATGCGTTTGTGGTGGTGTTTTTCTACTTGGTGTTGAGTCTAATTTAAATTAGATAAAAACTTATATCTGTACAAATCATCACGTCAAGAATGCAGATGACACTATGAATTATGGAAGTGTAATCCTGATAGCAATGGAGTTCTTTTTTGCAGTTCGCCAAATTTGGCTGGTCAGAGGTAGCTACTCGGGAAGTGAATCAATCTTTGAAATGTGCATTTCTTTCAATGACTCAAGGTCTTTTAAGAATTGTCATTATTTTTTACATATTAAAGACAGTGGACACCATTAGTAATTGTCAAAGACTAGTCTTCACAGTTGGTGTATCTCAACATATGCATAAAATAACAAACCTGTGAAAATTTGAGCTCAACCGGTGGTCGAAGTAGCATGATAATAAGGAAAGAAAAAAATACCCTTTCTAACGAAGTTTTGTGCTTTCTGGTGTTTGATTTCGAGACCTCAAACTTGAGGTTTCAAAATCAAATTCGTGGAAAATTACTTCTTTCTCAAAAACTACGTCACTTCAGAGGGAGCTGTTTCTCACGATGTTTTATACTATCAATCTCTCCCATTAGTCGTAACCAAGAAAGGTTTTATGATGATAATTATTTTGAGTAATCACCATTAGTGTCCACTGCCTTTAAATGTCTTTAGACGATGGAATGAATGGGTGGTTTTGTTAAATCACACACAAACATTTTAAACATGTTTACCAGCTTTAGAGCCTCAAGTAGTGAATACTTTGCCGATGTAGTAGGTGAGAGTAGGCGTACACATTCAAACCGGGGACCTTTAACAAAAGAGGACAATAGGGTTCACGGTTTGGGAAAGGTCCACAGTTGGAAAATGAGTACAAAACCAATGGGAGCTGTATAAAACAAAGAGGAACAATAGGATGTCCACAGTTGCAGGCATACACAAGCTTGTGTGTGTGCTTTTGATGTAATGATTTGCCATAAGGGTTGTATACAGGCAGTACGCCAAGCATGATCTTTGCATGATACAGGACAACAGAAGAAAAAACAACATTTTTCTTCAAACTTAAACAGTGTTTCTGGCGGGATCGTCAATGATACAATGTTTGCAGACAAAGTGTCATCCAAACGAGACTTGAATAAGAAATAAGAAATAATCAGACACAAAAACTTGTGTCTGATATTAGGAATTGTTCTGACAAAAGAGGTGATTGGAATTGTCCAAGGGTGGCAGGGAGAGTTTTAAAGGTCCCCCTCTACAACCCCATGAAAAGTACTTTTGAATTATACAATGCCTGTTAGTGCTCATACAACCACTTAATGAGGCAAGGATTATAGAGGAAGGATTGTCTGCTTTGAGGTTGAGTAAGATCTACAGTCCTGCTTTCCAAATAGATTTATAAATCCCTTCAAAGTCTTGTTTGGATTTGCGTTTGGAAATTGTTGTCTGCTGGCTGCTAAATCATTTAAATCATTTGAAATATCACGCAGTTCACCTCAAGAGGAGTTGTTCAATGTATGCATGCATGTACCCTTTTCAACAGGTGTTTGGGTCCAGATGTATTTTGTTTGCACATTGTATGAGTAAATTTATTACAATGCTGACCAACTTTGTTGTCAACAAATTCCTAAATTCTTTTGTTTACCATTGAGCATGGAAACTAAGACACATGACGCAAAAAAGGGAGTTTCTTTGTAATGTACTTAAATGTATTAGTTAATGCCAGACCTTGTTTCTGAAAACACTTTGTATTCCCCTGTAGCCCGGTTCATACTTTCTGTGTATGTGAACGCGAAACAATTTTTGACTTCATAGGGCTGTTTTTCGCAGCGAATGTTTCGCAGGAGTTGAATACAGCTCATCTGTTGCGAAAAATTTGTGAAGTCAAAATTCGTGTCGCATTTGCATTCACAGGAAGTGTGAACCAAGCGGTCGTACATGTAATCGCATTCTAGCTGATAAAGCAGAGATTTCAGTCACAACCGAAAAGTCATCTTTGGTATAAAATTAAACAAATCCCAGACCCCAATTTTACCAACATAGCTTTCAATCCCTTTTGTGATATGGTTACAATTTTTAGTCATTAATTTTTTTTTTTCGTCTTTTATTTTTACACGAAAGCTTCCCACTCACGCATGCCTTTATTAAACCACTTAGCCACCAGTGATTCCATTCTTGGTTTCTCCCCAGCTACTAGACCACGCTTCTATTAAGACCACAGAGCAGAAGATTTTAGTTACATGTAGGATGCAACTCTCTTCAGACAGCCAGCAGTCTTTGATTTCTCAAACAATATATGGCACTATATGAGACACAGGTCAGGCATCTTTAACACTTCTGGCTCATTCCCCCTCCACCGTCCACTATCAAGGTCATTTCAAGCTTAGGCCATGCATAGTAAGCATTGATCTCAGATTAGGCCATTCATAGTAAGCACTGATCTAGGATTAGGCCATTCATACTAAGCACTGATCCAAGGTTAGGCCATTCATAGTAAGCACTCATCTAAGGTTAGGCCATTCATAGTAAGCACTGATCTAGGATTAGGCCATTCATAGTAAGCACTGATCTAAGGTAAGCCCATGCGTACTAAGCACTGATCCAAGGTTAGGCCATTCATAGTAAGCACTGATCTAAGGTTAGGCCATTCATAGTAAGCACTGATCTAGGATTAGGCCATTCATAGTAAGCACTGATCTAAGGTAAGCCCATGCGTACTAAGCACTGATCGAAGGTTAGGCCATTCATAGTAAGCACTGATCTAAGGTTAGGCCATTCATAGTAAGCACTGATCTAGGATTAGGCCATTCATACCAATCCTTGCTAATGTAGACCCATGGTACTACGCATGCAGCAGTGTGGCTCCACTCATCATTATGCAACAATGTCCGAATCTCATAAGCTTTATATGGACCATTCTTGACCAATCACAGACATACATGTAGGGTTACTCGAAAATCATAACACGATTCGCGCGCATACCGCCGGGCAAAACCTTCGTGTTTTGGCAGCCAGCTGGAAAGTACACTCAGTCTTACCATGACTAAACATGACGTGTACAGTGTTTTGGGCGGTTTGAATGTAAACATGGGTCACATCGTCTATAGGGGCCGTGTACCAGCAATGCGATTGGTTCACCACTAGTACAACTATTTTTTGAAACTGAGTCTACAAAACTGTGATTTTTGCATGTCCAACAGTAAAAATTTACTGTGTTACCATGTTTTGGGTTGCAGCATATGTACACAGTTAATGTATATTTTCGTTGTGTACGGTATGGTAGGTTTTATGTTGATGCAGAGCACTGTGTTGATCGCTAAAGCAAAGTACATGTAGTTGTGGTTTCTACTAATTGCGAGTACTTTGAAGGTAGCCGCAGTGTCATGACTAGTAGTGATATTATGGCAGTCATAACTACATGTAGTTGTTGCAATCAACAATCTACTCAACTAGGTGAGCTTGTTGCCAGTGCTTAATTTACAATGGAATAAACTTAATGAAGACTTAACAATACTTAGCTTAGTTTTATTCACATATTTTCTTCACAACCACAAAATGAAATAATAGCGAGGAGTTTCATTGTTTGTTTTCTGTCATTGTTCCATTGAGCATCAGCCCAAAATTTCTTCTTCACTCATATTCTCACACAGACATGAATAACATTAAAGTCACCTGGAAGTGGTATTTTGTCAAAATAAAACTTTTACCATTGAAATATGTATTTTGATGAGTGGAGTATGAATAAACAGTTAATTAAGATTCTAACAAATGAGTTTCCATTTTATTTACAAATTTAAAAGTAGCCATAGCAGTTCATACACCCATACTCAGTTCGCTGTGGTTGGCGACACCAACTTGCCGTTAACCAACCAATCTATGATGCTTGAAGTTTCTATGGCAGCTGATTATGACCACACTTATCAGCAGATACTCTCCACTCCCTTGTCCTTTTCATCGACACTGAACCACAACAATGACTCCAATCTCCCCCTCACCATAGAGATGTGTGAAGTGGCGAAACCATTGGTACTATTCGACTCAAGGCACTAGAATGGATGTTATGTAGAATCCCAATCGGAGGTAACTTAATAAAGCAAGCTAGCTGAACTATAGTTTGATGACCAACATCCTATGGTGATGGTTTGTACTGTATTGCTTACTACTCAACCTCGTTCCCAGGGGTGATGGATCTCGCCGTGCCATTTTTTCCCAGATGCCTTGCTCGATCATAACCCCCGGAATTGGTTCATTAAAATGTGCTAGAATCTAGCACACTTATATGAGCGCCTTCTCTGCATGCATGCACGCAAGTCTTTTGTCTAAAGGGTGTTTTTTGTTTTTCTTTTTGAAAAACCTGTTCGTGCTGTAAAAAAAATGGCGGGAACAACATGCAAATATCTTAAAAGTATGCGCGCATGCACTTTACATTCAATGCATAACCCATTTCCTGGGCCAATCAGCATAGTTTCTCAGTACATCCCTTCCAGGGGTTAATGACGAGAGGTATCGAGCAGCACTGCCCATGGTAGCGAGGCTGCTGACTAATGACCACATTCTTTGAACTTAGTTGACTCCTTCCTAGCCTCTGTTCTACCTTAAACCATTGCAAGGAAGAATGGGTACCTGACTAATCACTGTGCCATGGTGTAACAGCTGGCGTTGCTGAATGCTTTGTTAAGAAAGAGTGCTTGTTGCTTGGATAAAATTAAAATTGCTGAACATGGCTTGCTGTGTAGGTGTTGCATAACAAATTAATGAGATTCAAAATTAAGGTTAACAGTGAATAACCACAGCTTTTCTGACATTTATCAATTCCGCATTTTGTTTATATTGTAAGTAAACTAACGGGCTAAGTCAAAGTGACAGAGTATCATGCACTATACGCTAGTATCATGCGCTAAGCCAAAGTTTCTCTCAAAGTTTGGTTAACAGTTTCCAGTGTACATGCTGAAGGATCTCATTCCGTAACAGCTATTGGAACAATGTATTTTATCTTCCAATCTAATCCACCAATCAGGTGCTCAAACTACTAGGGGGATAAAAACATATATACCACTTCCTCTGTTTTATATCCTACATGTGCCTATTTTGAGTGTCAATGCGTCACGCTCTGTATACGGACAGTGCAAAAATTACATTCTAAACTTTGTGTGCGTGCATGCTGTTCGTCGCGAAATAACGTTCTGAAATTTTAAACTTTACGCTTTGCATGTGAGACTGGAAGATAATACACGCGCTCGTGGAAAACGAAAAAAATGTAGTGCGTCTGCGTCCCATTATCCAACTCGGCCTTCAGCCTCTTTGGATATGGGACGCTGAAGCGTTATATTTTCCCGTATTCCACTCGCGCTTGTGTGATAACTTAAAATAATCAGTTGTGCTTCTTTCGAAGGCCGATTATAATGTAGCAAGTGATATTCTTCATTTGGAGGTCAGCAATGTCTAATTTGAAGACACTCTATTCCAGCTGTTTTTAAATGTTCTTCTTCATGTCTGAATTCTTCACAGCATTTACAAAATGTAATTGCTCTATGTATTACTGTTTAAAAAAGATTGACCAATGGAAAGCTCTGTAAACAGAGTGTTACCAAATACTGTAAGATGTGTAATACTAAGTTACATGCTGAAACAAAGTTGGAGGTAACTTATTAATCTTTCAGTGAGAAGAGTGGAGTCCTCAAAAATATTAACTCGCTGTAAAACCTTGAAGTTATTGAGAATTTTGATCCACTCCATCAATTTTGCTATGTTTTCATAACACATCCTTGGTCTTGAGACTTAAGACATTTATAATCCTGCATCTGTTTGAATCATGTTTCTCTTTCATCTATCGCCACCCTGAATCTCAGAGGAGCTGGACAGGTTGTCATTCCTGTCCGGCACTGGCATGCCTGTACTATCTACCATCAGAAGGCTTAGTGATGGAACAATCACAGTCTGAAGATACTGGTATATGCAACCAGGGGCTAGGTATGCTAGCTGTAATTCCAAAGTCGGTGTTGTGTACGGTCTTGACAAAATTGCATGAAATGTCTTTCAACATATATAGAAAGGTTTGCAGTAACACCATGTAATGACTATCTCTAATGAGTTGGGGTGGTTCTGAAAAGAACCGTTGGTTTCAACTCGACGCTTCGATCGACGTTTCGATCAGTATGCTCTGATCGACTTCTGGAGAAAGCTTTCTCCAAGACGATCAGAGCATACTGATCAAAACGTCAAGTTGAAACCAACGGTTCTTTTCAGAACAACCCCAACTCATTAGAGATAGTCATTACATGGTGTTAATACCGCAAACCTTTCTATATCGTATTTCCACCATGCAAAGTTTCAAATCCTACTTGTCTTTCAACATATTTTGTAAATCTCAAAAGCACACATATCTGCTATTAAACCACACCCAAAGGTGCTAAGCAGAAATGTTCAACCAGCCAAAAGGCTCAGTAATGTAGAGTTGACTGATGCCTTGCGACTGGTCTGTTAAATTTAAGACAGCAATGAAACTATTTTAAATTAACCAAGAGCAACATGCAGTAGTATTGCTCTGTTTTTAAGTGATCAACTAATTTCTGTCACTGCACAGAAGTTTTGAAACTATTGAATTGAGCAGGCCTTTTTTTTGGGGGGGGGGGCGGTTATAAAGTAAACCAATTTTCACCGAAACCATATTTCTTTTTTAAGATATGAATATAATTAGGAAGTCTGCAATTTGTTCATTAAGTGACACTTTCGTTGAAATGAAAAACTTTTGAGACATATTGTCAGCACTTTTTTTGATGTACATGTATGGACATTCCAAGTTGCCTGTTGTCTGATGTCATTGTAGCCAGTTTTTGTTGCTTCTTAACACCATGTTTGTTAAGTAGAGGTTTACATTTTTTTTATCTGCTCATTGTTTGTTTGGAAAGTCTTTGTTTTTGAGTTGATTCCCCGCTGATTCTCGTTAGTGTGGTGTTTAAATATTTGATTGCATGAGTGCACCAAAATGGTTTGATGAGAAAGGACTTTTTAGGAATCTCGGTGCCCAGATCAATATTTCATATATCTCTGAATGAATGCACATAACAAATGCACAGGCAAGCACACACATCTTCATCGGAATATTAAATTATATTATTAGAATGCAGTTTGTGTTTCGCAGTAATTAATAGGTACCAAAGGTAAAAGGCTGGTTGTAAGAAACATAAGTTAAGATATTAACTTTTTGATAACATGATGGGTAACCAGTACAGAATGGCCAGTGGTCGATTTCACAAAGAGTTAGGACTGGTCTTATCTCGAGTTAGGACGAGTAACTCGTCCTAACTTAGGATTAATCTTAAGGTCTGCATGCTACAGTGCAGGGTTGGGACATGCCTAAGACCTAAGATTAGTCTTAAGTTAGGAAGAGTTTTGTGAAACCGACAGCTGTAACCTGTTGTTGGCTGAAGCCAACCTGGTATGGACTTAGCAGTTATAATGTTCCATGGGCCTAACATTTCAGTCTTTGTACGTTGGCTGATGACAAATCACTCCTAAAATTATAACCATTATACATCCCTGTCAGGCTATGTGAGAATGGAGTGACTGCAGATATTGCAGTGAACATTAGCTGCAGTGATGAATAGGCCTTTTTAGTTGTTTTGTCACAAGAAAAGTGTTATGCTAATAATTATTTTGAGTAATTACCAATAGTGTCCACTGCCTTTAAATGAACAGCTAGCCAAAATGAGTATTACTACATTCACACAAAATGTGAACTTTTAGAGATGCCAGTAAAAAATTACCAGCATTATTTTAAATGCCAATTTTCCTGCTGATGAGGTTTCTACCACCCACACTACTTGAAGTATGTGGTGATAACACCCTGTGCATTGGTAGTTGTCAGTAACTACGTGTAGATCAATATCCAAGTATTTGTCTTCCCATTCAACCACTTAGTCAAGCAAATTATTGACAGTTCTGTCATAACATGTGCTGATATCTGTGGCAGCTTTTGTAACCGGTAGAAATTTTGGTTTTGCCTTTTTGTTACAGTGAAAGTACACACAGTCCTGGCTATTGTTACACACTTTTGTACATGTATTTCCAATTTTGGTTGATTGAGTCACTGTACTTTAAGCATTTTCTGAGCCATGATTAGAGCTGTGTATTAGGCCCTAGATGCAGTGAGTTTGCTCTCTATTAGTCTATAGGTAGCATTGCATGTTAATTGTGGTATTTGTAGCACAGTTTCCCCTAATTATGTCACTTCTGTTGTATGTTGTATTATGCATTTAGAAGTCGTACAAAATGTTTCAGATTTATTTTATTTTAAAGTTTACAGTGCCACCTATTCCGTTGTTTTAAAAGAACAAACTTTTGTTTTTAAAGAAGACATGCAAAGTATAAGGGAGATGGCATACCATTGACCCAAATTGTTTGTTGCCTTAGACATGGAGGGCTTAGTTTAACTCCCATTTGGTTTGTAAGCTCCAGGAAAAAAAGAACAGGATCTGCTTGTCTAATTATCGGGTCGGTATAGACTACCTTTGCATTGGCTGCCATAGCACAGGTCAAACAACGGAAACATGCAAGCGTGTACATGCAGTGACAGATTTTAGCCAACGAGAAGTCTTCATTGACCTTAGTTATTGTAAAAGAACATTTTATGCTTTTAGGACAACTGATATTCAGCACAAAAAAAAAGAAAAAAGTTTCTTGTTGTCCGCGTGATATCTGAGTATTGACTCTAACTTTAAACCATCTCACCAAGTTTCTATTATTTTCGTTTTTTAGGCCTTATTGCCCCGGCAGTTTTGTAAAACGAATTCAAATTTTCTATTGTAACTACTTTGTGTTTGGTATTTTGTGGTAAGTGTACACAAATAGTCTTACTACTTGTTAAGTGTGTAGACAAAGAGTAAGTGTTATAGCATATAGTTTCTTGACTCCTGTGTTGATGTAAAAAAATGTTTTGGGAAGAATTTGATTGTAAATATTCCGTGTAACACCTAGAAACAACATCAAGAGAAACAACAGTGCATACTATACTTGAACAGGATAGGAGTATAAGCCCTGGGGTGGAGGAGGTATGTAGGAACAAGGTTGACTTCCAGTGATTTTAGTCTGGTTTTTTTTTTGTGCTGGCTGAGTTGATTGCTTGTTGAGTTGAATTGATGTAATTGTCTATGGTAACATTCTAACCTGAATAAGCTTGGACGATATCGATTTTTTTTATTCACGACATATCGCCGACAATATACCGCGATGTTCGATATAATCGCGATTAATTAAATTTGACATCATCAGTCTTCAAACTCCCAGTGAAATTTGTAGAAGAGACAGTCATGGCATAAGAGAGGTGTTCTAATGACCTATTCTTCTGGTTTTACTCCAAACCTATGGGGTGCAAGGTGTCTCAGCTAGGAAATACATCGCGATATTGCAATACTTAATCGATATCGCGATATATCTTTTATATCTTATCTTCCAGGACGCGCTAATCCACCAATCAGATGCTTGGACTGGAGGTGGTATAAAAACCTATATACTACTTCCACTGTGCGTATTGTGAGTGCCAATCCCGTAATACATTCTAAACTTTGTGCGCCTGCATGCTGTTTGTCGCAGAATAACGTTCTGAAATTCAAAACTTCACGCGTTGCACGTGAGACTGGAAGATAAATTTGTTATAACACACGCGCTCGTTAGATATGGGATCCAGAAGCGCTATATTATAACTTATAATAACAGTTTCTAGCATGGTTGTGCATGATATCCTAACAAAGATGACAATAGTATGATATTAGTCTATTTGTGCATGAGAATTTCTGTTGATGCTGCATCAATGTACTTTTTGTAAAAAGTTAAACACATCAAGTTCACCCCACCCCCCAAATTCAACTTGAACAACAACTATATTTCATATATTCTATGAAAAGAAATCTTCTTTTTACGTTTTATTTATACATGTTTAAAGACAGTGGACACTATTAGTAATTGTCGAAGACTACTCTTCACAGTTTGTGTATCTCAACAAATGCATAAAATAACAAACCGTTGAAAGTTTGAGCTCAATTGGTCGTCGAAGTTGCGAGATAATAATGAAAGCAAAAAAACACCCATGTCACACGAAGTTGTGTACTTTCAGATGCTTGATTTCGAGACCTCAAACTCTAAATCTGAGGTCTCGGAATCAAATTCGCAGAAAAATATTTCTTTCTCGAAAACTACATTACTTCAGAGGGAGCCGTTTCTCACAATGTTTTATACTATCAACCTCTTCCCATTACTCGGAAATCAAGTAAGGTTTTATGATAATGATTATTTTGAGTAATTACCAATAGTGTCCACTGCCTTTAAAAGAAATGCCCATAGGAATTAATAATGCAAATACAATATAATACATATAGATTTTAAAAATCAGCATTGAAACAAAATTTAAACTTACTTTTTAGACACCCCATGTACCACATGTGCCAATTCTACACAAATTTGTGCGGCCATTTTGTATGTTTAATGACAGCATGATTGTTAGTTGGACATAATTCTTATAACCAAGGCTTTACAAGTAACCGGAAACTGAGGTCAAGTTTATACTCAGATTTCCTTTGTTGATTTGTTTCATTGTTAAATTTTACTTTCCCACCAATATGATATTATTTTTTATAACCATCAACTATAAAAACTAGAGTATTTAAAGAAACATAATTGTACATGCACAAAACTCAATAAGTTTGGGACCAACTTGGTCCTGGAGGTTAAATATTTGTGTGAGACATTCACAGCCTATTTGAAGCCTTAAAATTGTATCAAATGATCACTTCAATAACCGAAAATTGCCGGGTATAAAATAATTGGATAATCAACTACCTGTTTTGAGGAATATAAGGGTGCATTAGGGACTATAACCAGAGGCGTTTTGATTGGTTAGTCCTATAGAGCCTTCAACCAAAACACTACAGCCAGCTTAAAGGAACGCGTTGCCTTGAATCGGCCGAGTTGATCTTTGAAAAGCGTTTGTAACCGTTTGTTATAAAATGCATATGGGTAGAAAGATGTTGTAAAAGTAGAATAAAATGATCCACACAAACATGCCACGAAATTGCACGATTTTCCTTATTACCTTGTCGACTAACACGATCGGCCTACACGGTAGACCATTTATGGGAGTCAAATTTTTGACTCCCATAAATGGCCAACCGTGTTAGTTCGCAAAGTAAAAGGAAAAACACACAATTTCAAGGCAAATTTGTGTGAATTATTGTATTCTGCTTTTAAAATATCTTTCCAACCATATGCATTTAATAACAAACGGTTACAAACGCATTTTATAGATCAACTCGTGTGATCCAAGGCAAGGTGTTCCTTTAAAGACACTGGACACTATTGGTAGTTGTCAAAGACCAGTCTTTTCACTTGATCTCAACATATGCACAAAATAACAAACTTGTGAAAATTTGACCTCAATTGGTCGACGACGTTCCGTGATAGTAATGGAAGAAAAAAAACGCCCTTGTCATTTGTAGTTGTGTGCTTTCAGGTGCTTGATTTCGGGACCTCAAAATCTATTCTGATGTCTCTAAATCAAATATTTTATACTTTCAACAGCTCTACATTGCTTGTTACCAAGCCAATTTTTATGCTAACAATTATTTTGAGTAATTACCACTAGTGTCCACTGCCTTAAATTAAAGTTGCATCCATGTTTGGTAATAATTCATGATGAAATAACTTAACGTATACCTGTTGATGTCACGCTTGAAATATTGTAGTAATGCATGCTAATTGTCCTAACTATTGTTTACCAATGCCCAAACTGCTCAGTTAACATGCATGGAAGAGCATCATGATTGTGTTCAATGATTTACCTTCAAATTAACCCATTCCTGAGGGTGCTCCTTATATGCCAATTGCAGGTTGATTCATCACAGGGCTTCAAACTGGCTGAAAGATCATGAAGCCTTTTAACATCAATCCCATGCATTGTCAACTTGAAAGTTTATTGTTAACCAGCCACTCTTAAACTTAATCCTTCTCTATTTTGGCAACTTTTGTAACCAAGCTGGTTGTCATATTTCATATAGCTAATTAATTACATTCAACAGTACTTCACTTTAATTACCATTTATATGAAATTTTCTCTGACAAAATTGGAAAGCACACTAATTTATTATGTCTAAATGAAATGCAATGTCAAGTTCAAAGAGGGGCACCAAGGTCAAATTCAGTTTTATGATCCACGTATTTTTGAATAACTAGAGTCCGTATGAAAATAGGGGGGGGGGGGGAGTTGCAAGTCTCTAATCTCATGTTAAGGTCTGTATATTTTGGTACAGAGAATTCCAGTCTGTTCCTAATAGTTTCTAGAGAATTCCAGTCCGTTCCTATAACGATTTTCAATCAAGATGGCATTGAGTTCGAGCCTATGACCAGCGGAAATTACTCATTGGAATTTAAAGTCCGACTCATTTCTGTTGTTAAAAATTCTGTTGTTCATACTTTAAGATTGGCTCCAAAGTATTGATTTAAAATTTGCTCCAAAAGGATTGTCAAATAATATAACATTTTATGCCATATTTACAGCAGGTACATACTTGTAAATTTTCCCCCAATTTTATGAGGACTCTATTTATTGGAAATAAGTGCATCACAAAACTCATTCTGGCCTTGTGAAATATTAAGACTGGATCTAAGAATGTCAATAAGTGATATATTCTACAGAGTCAGTCAATGAAATTGGCCCGGTCATGAGCTGGGCTAGGCATTAAGAACCTTGGAGCTTTCAGTTATCTGAACTATGGACAGTGAATTCAATGAACAAGTTCGAATGGGTACATTTAGTCGACCCGTGATTGAATACTGACCGGCAATGTACATGCTCAGTGATGCACTCACTCGAACCACTCATTTAGAAGTCTAGTCAACCTTCCGCCTTTTTGCTATAGTGTCACTGGTTCCCCTCTGCGCTTTACACATGTTAGATTGGAACGTGATGTTGGGACCAATGTAGAAAACCATGGGGCTCGAGGCTGGTTCCAAATGGTCGACCACAGTAGTCAACCAATGGTCGACCAGCCTGAGTTCGAGTGCAAAATGGTCAACATTTAGTTAACCATTGTGCACACTCAACTTGCTCCTACTAGCTGAAGATTCCTGTAAGATTCCTTGATGTATTCATCCCTTGTCATTGCTCTATGTTTGCTTTACAGCCAACCCTACCTAAGCATCCCAAAGCCGTCAAGCCAGAGGAGTTTGATGGTCGAGGGAGAGTCAACCCTGCATTTAGCAGAGACATCGGTGAAGTCATGGATGAGGACAATCTGAGTCTGGGTACCTACAAACTTGTGTACCAGACTGAAGATGACAATCGCACAAAAGAGACTACAATAACGGTCTTGTAAAAAGCTACAATGGTGACACAAATGCCAGTAGACCTTTATCATGGTGCAGCCATCTTGAATTTTATGCTTATAATTATTTTGAGTAATTTCCAATAGTGTCCACTGCCTTTAAGCAGAGGTTACAATTGAGTGCATATGCACGGATCCCCCACACCCAAATTGGCTGCTGCAAGCTTTAGTTGTTGACTAAAACAATGTACTAATTTTGGTTTTTACCCATACATACACCGATTTGTATGAGCACTGTATACTCAGTACTTCCCCGAGTTCTGTGGGAAAAAAATCACAGGAGTACTACCCGGATGGGATTCAAACCCACGACCTTTGCAGTTCTAGAGCAGAGTCATACCAACTAGACCACCTAGATTGCCGGTAGCTAGAGGCAGTTTGAATCCTATGCTTTAGCAGCGGGTAAAACAATGTACATTGGAGTTTGATTTAAGATTTCTTAATTTCCTGGTACCAATATGTCTTTATCGACTGTAGTAACACTGCGGCTAAAGTGGCACCATGTTGATAGCTGGACTCTACTTTTGACATACATTCCAAAAGTTTGGAATTGTACAGCAGTAGCGTGTTACTCTATAGTGGGGTTTTTTCTTCAAATTCTCCTTTATCTAAGAAACATATCTACAATTTACTTGTTATTTTTATTGGAAATTTTATTTTAATTATAAAAGATAGACAACTTGTAGTTATGGTTTAATTGATTGAAAAAGGAAATTTTTTAATTTTGTAATGTTTCTAGTAGGAGGTAAATGATGGACTTAATTAAGGATTGTTTTACATTGATGCTTATAAACTCATTAATCACTGAAAACAAGTGTTTTATTGAAATATATTAACCATGCAATCAGAGATGGAAATAAACTTTCACTATATTGACAAATATATATATATATATTTTAGTAATTTTCATAATTAGTTAAAAGTAGGCCTCATCATGATAACAAACTTTTGTACATGTACTTCATCAAAGTTAATATTTTAAAGTAATTTCATTTTAAGCTGTGGAAAATGTTGTATTTATGTTATTTTTCAAACTGGCATCATTTCGAAGAAGCAGTGGCCTAACAACAAGTACATGTACTCTCAATCATTCACAACTTGGCTGATAATGTCAAGAAATTCTTAGATGTGTGAGTCACTGTAAGTTGTATGCTGCCCTCTGTTGGTGATGTAATTTCATCACAACTGTAATCAGCAAAGCATACTATCGTTCCTGCCATAGTCTTTCACGTATCCCCCAACAACAAAAACTACCCCACCAAATTACTTGTGGAGCAGATTTATTACTCAAAAGTCAAGAGTACTCTTCTTTTTTTATAGAGTCCTATAACAGCTAAATTTAAAAGCCCCTTTCACACGAGAGCAATTTCCCAAGGTTCCCTCGCTAAAATGTAGCATGTTTGTAAAACTTTACAAAATGTACCTCATGTGAAAGTACAACAATTTGTTCTACTGTCCATTTCTCTTGCAAACTCTTGTCAACCTTTGCTACATGTTACAATCAGGCCAAAATTAAGCAAGGGACCCCAGTTAAATTGTCGCTGTGTGAATAGCACTATTGATGTTATTTTTAGGTTGAGGCCTCAAGAAGATGGGCACTGCTTCATTCAATTAGCGATTATCCCCATCTAACTAACTCCAAAATCACCTGAAATGTCCTAATTAATTAATACATAACATAATTGGGCATCAACAGTGATACCTTTATTCATACTTATTGAGCCTAATTAATATGAAATCGTGTTTTCAATTTCGTACTTGTAAAATGCAGATAAAGCAGATAAAATGCTGATAATGTTTTGCAAACAAGGTTCATGTTTATCATTGCTAAAAAAAGCCTTGGGCAAGATATACTATCAACGAAATCAATTGATATGATCAACTGATTTTATGGAAGTCCACACAAATTTAATAAGCCGTTTTGAGATAATGGTGGACACAATACTATAACACTGTAAGGTTTGGGTAAATTTGTCTGTATACACCCACACCACACAGCGCACTCCTATAGACTACCATATCTCAAAAAGGCTAATGAAGATTTCGTAGTGCTGAACCAATACACCTTTCCAATTAATTTTCTGCCCTCCGCTTGACAGTGTAACAAATTGTTTCTCCTCCGATGAGACAGTCGGCAAATTCAGAAGGGTAGAGCAGACCTCAAGACAAAGATTAATCAACGCTTAGTCAGTAAGGTGTAAGAACCAAGTCTCCTGGCTGTCTGTTTCCAAAGGGACAAAGACTGTGTTGCTTTGCAGTTGCTTTGCAGTGATAAGATTAATGTCCTGGTGCATAGGACTGTTAGGTAAGGTTAGAGATTGAGTGAAGATCAAACATCGGCGGCGGCAATTTGCAAACATGCACCGTGGAAAAAAAATGAGTGTCTAGTTTCTTCACATCTGAGGTTAGGAAAACACTCAGTGAGTCGTTCTGATGGAACATGTGATGAAATTCATGTTGTTTATGTCTCCACATGTTCAACTACAGACCTCCATGGTTGTAATAACTTCACTTGTGTATAGCATGGAGGTTGTGTATAGTGACCAACTACGCTTTCACAACAACCTTTTATGTCACTTGTTGTATTGAAACACTTGTCTATTGTGGTCACCTGCCTTACTCGATCACATTATGTGGTTAGGAAAACAGTCCGGTTGCATCTTCATGTTGGTTCATTATCATATATGATGAAATTCATGTTACGGCCCTTTTTGAAACCACAGCTTCGGCTTTGGATTCGGCTGAAGCTAGGTTGTATGTTTTGACAATTGTGCTTGCTTTGCGTTCGTGCCTCGGGGCTTCAGACCAGAGAAAAGAGCCTGAAGCCAAATCCAAAGCCGAAGCCGTGGTTTCGATGAGGGCTTATGTCTCCACATGTTCAAGTAAATGTTGTAATGACATATGTATAGCATGGAGGTTGTGTATAGTGTCCAACTACCCTTTCTCATAAACCTTTTATGTCACTTGTTGTAGAATAAGTTATAGAATCTATTGTGGCCACCTGCCTTACTTGATCACCTGTTTTTGTGTAAACCTCCCACCAAGTGTAACTTATTGTCTAACCAGCCTATTGTTGCCAAGAACATTTTATGGCCACCTGCAGTTTGACCAATGTTCACCAGCATTGTTTTGACAAACGAAAAAGGGTATTTTGCAAGACTGTGGTTGTCACCTGTATGTGTACCCACCTATATTATGTCTGTACCAATACAACCTATCACTATTAGTCACCAATGTATAAATACTGTAGAAAAAGAACCCGGAGAACGCGTACTTGCTATACAGTAGACATCACATTGACCAATGAAAACACTGGAAATGGTCTTATGTGCTATGCCATCTTGCCGTACACGCGTGTCACGTGATGCTCATTTTACAATACAAGCGTTGTCGTGCAATCATTTTGCCATACACGCGTATTGTGCGGTATCGATACACCGCGTCCACAGATGACACAGAGGGCGGCCGAGGTCAGCGTTCTTCAGGGTCTTTTTCTATGATAAATACAGAGTGGAACGCACCAATTCCAGTGACACTGTACTCCGATTCTAGTAACAATTCAAATTGAAACAAAACTTGTTGCCAAAATATGATAATGTGCCTCATGTACATGTAACAATGACAGCTGAACTGCTGCTCTTTTTAACAAAACAACAATATTTTTAAATTGGTGCAGACATTGACCACATTCCGTTTGATAAACCAGGACCAACATATCACTGACAATTAACCGGAACACATTCTGGGGTTGGCACAGCTTTACTTCATGTATGCATTTATTCTTCTGTAGTAGGCCTACTGGTCGTCGCAAACAGTAAAAGTCAATCTGTGTGTGGGAGGGGTTGGGGTGCAAAGTACAATGAATAAAATAATGTGACATTTTTACTTTTTAATGAGTTCTTTTGATCTCTAGCATAAGATATATATGTGTTTTTTAATTGCTATAATTAATTGGAAGCCAAATGATGTACCATCTCTTTTAATTGTTGAGCCTTTATATGCCGCTTGGAAATTGTATATTTTGACACAAAGACTAATGTATGTTAATGGGAAAAAATATCATATATTTTACAATATGAACAAAGACCAAACTGGATGGTATTGCATTACCTGACCAGACAGGATGTCGAGCGTGATGATTGATTTAGAATTTTTTTTTTTTAGTGTTTTGGATTATAAGTATGATTGATTAATGATTATTCAAATACAATGTAGAATAATTAATTGAGGTAATTATTGCGTCAGATCTTACACTATCAGTGTGAAGGAGACGATACCACAGGAATAATTTATTTCAGCTTTGTTGGATAAATTGTTTAAATCGATACACCTTTGATGAGAATAGATACAGAATCTGCTACTAATATACGTTTTGAGTCAAGATAAGGTACAGATTTGTAGATATTTTAAAGGTTTTGTTACTGATGTTTGTGTTTAAATGAACACGTTGCCTTGGACCGGTCGTGTTGGTCTTTGAAAAGCGTTTGTAACCGTTTTTTATGAAGTGCATATGGTTAGAAAGATATTCTAAAAGTAGAATACAATGATTCACACAAATTTGCTTTGAAATTGCGTGGTTTTCCTTTTACTATTCAAACTAACATGGTCGGCCTTTTATGATAGTCAAACATTTGACTCCCATTGGCCGTCCATGTTTGTCGACGAGGTAAAAGGAAAACCACGCAATTTCAAGGGATACTTGTGTGGATCATTGTATTCTACTTTAAAAATATCTTTCTAACCATTATGCATTTTTTAACAAACACTTACAAATGCTTTTCAAAGACCAACTCGACCGGTCCAAGGCATTGGTTCCTTTAAAGGCAGTGGACACTATTGGTAATTGTCAAAGACTAGTTTTCACAGTTGGTGTATCTCAACATATGCATAAAATAACAAACCTGTGAAAATTTGAGCTCAATCGGTCATGGAACTTGCGAGATAATAATGAAAGAAAAAAATGCCTTTGTCACACGAAGTTGTGTGTGTTTAGATGGTTGATTTCGAGACCTCAAGTTCTAAATCTGAGGTCTAGAAATCAAATTCGTGGAAAATTACTTCTTTCTCGAAAACTATGGCACTTCAGAGGGAGCCATTTCTCACAATGTTTTCTACCATCAACCTCTCCCCATTACTCATCATCAAGAAAGGTTTTACGCTAATAATTATTTTGAGTATACATTAGTGTCCACTGCCTTTAACAGTCAAAATAAGTTGCAATATTGGTCATGCTAGCACAACCTGATCTGCCAATATACATATAATAAATGTTTTGAATTGTATAATAAGGGAACTTGAACCCATTCATAATTAGTGGAATGTTTTAAACAAACTTAACATTACCCTCCAACAAAACATGCTTCTCAAACTTGGTCAACATTATCTGTGCATTAAATGGAATCAATTGTGTATTTTTGAAACAGACAATTGCTGCTTAGAGATAAAAACCATTCAGATAATACATTTACCCAATATCAAATATTAAACATAAAAGAGTGAGGTAACTTTTTTGTGCACAAGGATCATCTGGGAAACATTTTGGCATAACCCATGTTAACTGTTATGGCATATCAGACATCCAGAATAAAACAATTTTGTTGTTGTTATTGTATTAAAATACATAAATAATAACGGTTCTTATAGCGCATCACACACAGGTCTCAATGCACCTCACAAAAGGCACTTTAACCACCCTAGCAAAGTATTTCTCAAAGCTTTTGAGAAAACATTTAACTTTCTGTTTTGCTTTCAAGAACAATGTTAACTCTTATCATGGTAGAGTCCTCATGCATTTTCTTCTATCTTAGTCAATGGAACCAACCCATTGGAAAATAGCCTGAGTTAACATTGAGTTTGATGCGAGTCTGCGTCACATGTGCACATATACATGTATGGCATGGATGTGGCTATGGTAGGACCTATATCACATTATCAATTATTCCATCAAAATTTACTGGGCTGCCATAATGGGAAAGAAGAAATTTGCCATACAGTCATAATGGATGCACCAATGATTTGCCTCGCATCAAACGCAGAATTTCCAGTGTTTTTCTTTTTTCATGGACCAACCATTGGATGTTAGAAATTCTGAACCTGTTGGTTAACAATCAGTTTTCATTTTTGTTATTGCAAACTGAGAATGTACTACACTGATAGGAGCAACATCACAGTGGCATACCCCCTTTCCTCACGGTGCCATACCCCCTTTCATCACAGTGCCATACCCCCTTTCATCACAGTGCCATACCCCCTTTCCAATAAATGGAAGCCAATCAGGGCCTTAATATGTTTATTCGTGCCATATTGTTGTTGCATATAGCAGATATCTTAACTCTGACAGCAGCATAGTAAAGGTCACTAGTAATTGTTGTACAGTACTGTTTAGTTTTCTATAAAAAAAGTGTAAATATACAAATATTTGATATAATTGCAATCAGATAAATTTATGATATCCTTATAATTTCAAATGGAAAGTACTAAAGCTGTCTGTACACTTGTGGCCTACTTTTGATGTTCAAGTACAAATAAATTAAAACATATTTTATGATTGAATAAAGTAATGAAGAAATTAATAAATAATGGCTTAGTTTGTGCATTATTTTTCTTTTGTCAGTGGATGATAACTTAATGGGTTTGGGTATTTTTCCATAAATGGTTAATATGCTTATCTGTGACCTGTTTTACTCATTTCTCAAAAACTACAGCACCTAAGCAATACACCATGCAAGTCTGTGGACATTGTGTTTTTGTGCTACAAAAAGTACCCAAATCCTTTCAAGTAAATTTGTCTGTTCAAAACAATGTGATTTAGTGTTCAAACCACCTGTTCAAAGATTGTGAGAAAACACTGGTCTTTAATGTAGGGTCATGCGTGCACTAGAAAGTACTTCAATATTATTTTTACTTCAGTCATGAACCCGAAAAAGAATTGTGTAATTCTTATCCGAAAAAACACACTTGTTAATAAAATAGTAATGATAGTAAGCATCCTGCAAAATTATTTCCACTCAAGTGCCCCATTGATTATAAATCAACAAAAATGTGTTGACAAATTTGAGTCTCCAGAGATAAGTTACCTGTAGATGACTTGTGGACATTTCCTCTATGTCCGTTTGAATGCTGCCCTCTATCATGGCCCCGCTGTCACATCGCTAAACATGGATGGATTAAAAAATACTGTATTTTGTTGTCAGCATTTTGTAATCTCAATGTTCCTTTGTCTTGTCCTTGTTTCTTCTTCACTGTTAGTTTGTTTGTTTGTTTGTTTGTTTGCGTGTTTGTTGTCTACAAGCCTCGGCTTATTCTAACAGCCTCATGCTCTCGCTCCTCTCTTGTACACAGTTGTTTATTTAGTCTATGCTTAAACTTTATGCCCTTTTGTTTTTGTTACATTTTTTTGTACTGTTTGTCAATTGTTCTTTTTCTGATTGAATTGAACAGTTTTTACTGTTTTCTCAATAAGTAGACACAGTATCCAGCTGAAACTGTCACAGACAACTTTTCTTGTATTGTTCTTATTCTGACCATGAAACCTGTGACATCACAGATCACACAGTTACAAAAGAGACACATAGTCTTGACTTCCTGCAGGCATGATTTGTACACAGCTCAATAAAAGAAAATATCTTTCTCATGAAGACAAGCAGAGTATACTGTTCGAAACGTCGAGACCAAACCGACTCTTTTCACAGCCAACACTCCTTCAAAAGAGATTTTACTCAATTTTTTAGATGGAATAGCGCGCATTATCTGTTTTTTCCCCCAAACTTTAATCAGTCTACATATAGAAGGGGTAAAAATGTAATTTAACTAGACATAGTACACGTACTTGGATCAGTCGAGTTGGTCTTTGAAAAGCATTTGTAACCGTTTGTTATAAAATGCATATGATTGGAAAGATATTTTAAAAGTAGAATGATCCACACAAGTATCACTCGAAATTGTGTGGTTTTCCTTTTACCTCATCGACTAATACGGTCGGCCATTTATGGGAGTCAAATTTTTGACTCCCATAAATGGATGACCGTGTTAGTTTGCAAAGTAAAAGGAAAACCACGCAATTTTGAGGCAAATTTGTGTGGATCAATTGTATTCTATACTTTTAAAACATCTTTCTAACCATATGCATTTTGTAACAAACGGTTACAAACGCTTTTCAAAGACCAACTCGACCGATCCAAGGCAACGTGTTCCTTTAAAGCTTTGGTACTTTGGTACTTTGGACAAAATGAACAAAAACAATTATGTTTTTAATTTGTGTGGTTTATTTGTGTATTGCAAGGTTTGTAGGGTTGGGTAGGCCTAACATGCAGCCACAGTCTCTAGCGAATCAAATTCAATCCATCAATCATGATCCCACACATTTTTGCCTCTCTTTTTAAGGTTGTATTAATAACTTGGTACATAACCTTATTTGCTTATTGTTTAGTTTCTTGTAAAGCGCTGTGGTACCTCGTCTAAGAGCGCTATATAAATGTCTCTTATTATTTATTATTACCTCCTGGCACAAATTCATTGTTGCATGATTTGTGCTTTTTGTGTATAAATATTTTCCAAGAGCAAAAACAAGTTTGAACATTGTAGGCCTACATGTGGCTGTAAATGTACACACAGTGTTTACATTTATAACAGTTTTGTGTCAGTGTCATAAACTACAGCCTAATAATAGTGCTAGTGGATCTAATTTAATTACTTGATATGATTAGGGCAAAGGATGAAAAAGCCCACATTAGGGTTTAGATAAACTTGATTTTGTTCATTTATCCTTGATCAAATCTCAATTAATGAACAAAATGAAAGGCAAGTTATATGGTTGACTCTCAGTTTGCCAAAGGTAAAAGGACAAACCACTAAAATGTCTAACATCACTTAAGCTCGAGTTCGTAGCAAGAGTAGCCCCTACCCCTGGCTGGAGCCAGAAGGCGTTCTAGTTAAAATGGGCAAAGGGGAGTCCCCTTAAATTGTGCAAAACATGCTCCGTTGACTGAAATGTTACACACACGCATGCGTCGTGTCCCCAATACCGCCAGTCACCTATCCGTTGATAAATGAATGGAGCTCGCGATTGGTAACACGGAAATTGCGCCTGCTACCACACTACATGCATGAACCGTGCGTGCATAGTTAGTGTGCACGCTAAGCTGTCGTGTTTTTGCTCCAAAAAGCCGCATTTTCTGCTTAAAAACTGCCACAAACAGCCAGCAGAGCTCGCCTGTGAAGCCGCCTGCGACTCGACGAATTAGCCAGGAAAGTGCTTGTTTCGAGAGAAGCCTCTGAAGAAGCACTTCGGGAAACAATCAGCGCAGCGCCAGCAGCAGGTAGGTTTCGGTTTTGTGTTTTCGTTTCAAGTTGCAATTCGGCATTGATGACAGTTTGTGTGTGTTTCAATGCAATTAAATGCTTGCCCGCCCGCACGCGTTTGAATCTTTACAAAGTGTCCAGTGTGACCGTTGTATTCCGGTCGTACTCCGGTCAGCTGAGGACAAAATCGATAGTATGTCTGCCCCATGACAGCCTTGTTTACACATTCGCCTCTAATCCTTTTATGTCTGTCAAGTAGGTTACGTAATTGTTTGATTGAGGAGTGATTAAGACTGGAGATTAAGTCTGTCTGTAGTGTAAACAATCCAAATTCATTTGAAGTCATTGACATTACATAAATACAACAAGCAGTGCATTGACCACTTCATGGCCCTTCCTTACTTCATGTATAATGTGGGCCTATTGCTAAACCAACCAAGACTCAAGGGAGACCAATTTTGAACTTGTTTTCTTCTTCCATGGTTTATACTTAAATGCATCTCAGCAACGAGCACGTATTTAGTAAATTAGATGTTCCATGTAAACTGACATGTCTTGTGTACACTTGTCCCTACGTACTACTCACCTACCGTAAACCATAAATTTTAACATTTTATTTATTCCACATCAAGGAAACTTAACAGGTAGCATGAGCGCTTTCTCTTCTTATTTTTGTTGAAAATGTTTTGAAATTGGAGTATGGTTTTGTTTACTCTACTCCTAGAACTGTGAGGTTCCACCCGCTATTGTCTCCATGACAGCGGAACAAATATCATAGTTCTCGGAGTAGGTTCTGTTGAAAATAAAGAGCAGTCCCAATTCAGGTTTGCACAGTCCTGCATAAAGGCCCGTTTCAATCTCGATTCGCGGTTTGATTTTTGAGGGAATCTTCACAATTATAAGCACAATTTGAAAAAGCCTGTTCAACATGGTTCAAAGATGCTTTTTCGGGCTTAGATTTGGTTGGAGAAAATTTGAAAGTCACCTTAATTGAAGCAGATACGATAATTCTCTGCATATAATAAGTTTCTATAAAAAAAAATTATAGTTCTTTTTTGTTTTCCCATAAAAACAATTTTAAAGCTTTCTCAGTGACATTTCTGTTAAAGCAAGAAAGAAAGCTGATTGAAGTTATGTTTTGTGAAATGTTTGTGTAGTTTGTTCAGGGGCAGGCAGGATGTGGAGGGGTGGGTGGCATACAAGAAAAATATCTTAGAAAACACAAATTTATTATTCAATTCCCAATAAAAAAATAAATAAAAAAAATAAAAAAAACCCAGGAGTGTCTAATTGAGTTGAGCTTATTTATTTGTTTGTTTTCTTACTCTAGCCTAGAATAGGATTGTTATTGACCTTAAATGATTTGGTAAAAGTAACTTGCTGATTGACCAGGAAATAGTGAAACCCATGCTTTCATGATGTTGCTTCCGCCTTTAGAGCAAATTAAACATTCTCAGTTATATTGCACCTGGTCCGTCTGTACATTTCACCTCCCAGCATGCATAGAGCATGCATAGAGAATGCATAGAGCATGCATGATAAGACAGCTAGAAAACTGTTATTACCGCTGATTTATAGGCCAGGTAATAAACTTCACACATTGTAGGCAAGCATGAATATTGCATGACTGTAACATTTGGGAGGCAATTGTGGTTAGATTTCCTTTTAATATTTGACCCAAAGGCTCTGAACATAAAGTCTATTTGATGTTCTGTAGTCCTGATCATTTTTATATTCTGAATACTTTATTCATTGCAGCATGAAAACTAACTATGTTTACTTTGACGTGGAAAATGGATGCAGCAACATGTTGTTGCCTGTATCAAGGCCCAACTATTGCAAGGTTTTTAATTAGGAATATACACTCTTAAAAAAGAATGCATTTAATAAATCATCTCATTACGGCCAGAACAGGTTGATGATTGTACAGATTCAAGAGACAAGTCAAATAAATGCAGTAGGCGTCACGTAAAATTGTAATATTTTCATTAACTAATTGTCGAGTTATAATTGGGTCTTGAGCACAACTGGTTTGCCCCAGTACCTGTAGACCCCCAAAAATTATAATTCTTTAGAATAAATGAACTTGACAATTACTAATGTCAGTACTTGGCAACTAATTGTACTTTGTACATTGCCTCCACGTCTGCACGTGTTCTTAATTGTGTAAGTTTGTCATTTTTGGCATGGCCCAGGCAACACTTTTTCTTGGTTATAAAATAAAAGCCCATAAAAAAACAGTGTCTATTTTGTAGCTGAATTTTTACACAGTCAGAATTGTTTCTCGGAGACCTCATTGTATTGTCAATGAAGCAGCATTTTTCATAGTAGAAAATAATTCTAATTATTTGTAGTTCACCATTGTAATGATTACATGTATGTATCTAAAGCCTACAGTAGTTTGATCAGAAAAAAAAACCGGTCTGTTTCAATTAAAAAAAAAACACAAACCATTGTCAATGTGATTTCGGACAGAAATACCCCATCTATAAATAGTACAACCATGGTACAACTACAGCCTGCCACATGAACAGTCTTAACAAGCTATTGTTACCAAGGTCAGCCATGGGAGAATTTGACAGCTTTGACTAGGCCCATACTTCATGCCCTAGTTTAGTGGTCTGCACCAAAGAGTTGTATTCATGTAGGATGCTATGTACTTGTACCATTTATACATTACAGCATGACCTCAGTTTTTACCCTGCTCCTCCTACATGTACCATTCCAGAGAGCCACCTGCTCTGTTGTTATTTAAATTTAAGGCAAGTGTACAGTACCAAAGACTAAAAGACTAGTGCTTGCCAGTTGTTGTTTACATTCAGCCCAAATTATTTTGTTCATGAGTGGCTTGTGTTTTTAAATATTTCATGTCGGAGATAGTAGTCTGGAGATTAAAATAACATTGAAATTGTGATCAGATGACTGTCCCCATGGAACGAACGCACCCATAGTTGGGTTGGGAGAGAATGCAGCGCGACTGAACTGTTCATGTTCAATTCATGTTGGAAATTTATAAATAATTTTGAGTTTTAGAAATTAACATTCACATGGCAACGCATAACAAGTAGGCCTGCATTCCCTACAATTAAAGCAAGTTCATATTAGTGGAAAAAAGGGTGAGTTTGCGAGTGAAGGACAAACTATTTAAGAGTGCACTTTGGATCTGTGTATGCTACCACAAAGTGGTTAAAAGTAGGGTTTCATGCAATGTTTTGATGGAATGTACACCATTGCAATGTACAGTGTACAATGTAGGAGTGCAATGTAGGTCTACATGCATGTAGTACAAACAGTATGTTAAGAAATCCCTAACTGTGCAGTGATCTGACCCTGCTGACCTACCCCACGGTATGCTAATATGTACGTATGTGATGATATTCTCTGCTGACAGGCAAGTTTCCGGACTCCTAAGGGGTGTGTGAAAGCCGTTTATTGTAGAGTCAGCAACTTTACATCTGGGCTAGTTGATGATTTTAAGAGTACTTAGCAAACTTAACACCGTCCAGAGATTTTGAGCAACTTTGAAATCTGAATTAAACAATCATGACTCAAGTGTGTGTTTTGTTCAATTTGATCAAACTGTGAAGTAAACATTCACATCATTCATAGATTAAAAAATTTAATTGGGGCTTAAAGGAACTAGAAACTGTTTGGCTGAAAAAAAGGAGAAGAAAAAACCCCAGACAAACAATAAATAAATAAACAAACAAACAAACAAACAAACAAACAAACAAACAAACAAACGGAGCATAATCTGAACTTGAAGTCATGCTTGCTTTACTAATCCAAGTCAACTACAAATTGTATAATTTATTTAATTGGAGTCTTAATAACTGAATGATGCAGGTGAAGTGAAATTTGTTGCAGTTTAAGTAGAGATAAATTGAATTCATAAGAACTATTGTATAAAATGACAGCTCAGGACAGTGTACACAAAGTGTAGGTTATTGTATTAGTTGATTGATGATAGATGACGTCTGAGTTATGACAATAGAAACCACTCTGTTTAAATACTGAACAACCCCCGGAGGCCCTGTAATAAAAATGAGGTCAGGAAAGTGATTCATTCGTTGATCATTTGGATTCTTGGAGATTATGAAAGCAACCTTGACTGTGTCTGAGGTCCTCTTCCTTAATCTAGTTAATAAAGTCAGGGTTAATTTACAATCTGCAGGGATGTCATGTGTCTTAACTTTAATCCTGTCTGCCAATAGTCTTTTACGCCTACATGTAGTTGAACTTTGACATACTTCAGAAAAACTAGGCCAATGGATCCAGCAGCCCAGCTTACTTGTCTACACAATTTTTGTGAAGGGAGTTGTGAAAAATGTGAAGTGACCACTATTTGGGCTACCCTGGGGTGCAGACATTGACATTGAACTATACAATATACAGGTATGGTGTTTGGGAGGGGCAGCAGGTTGCAGGGGGAGGGGGACCAGCATAAGAGGGGGTCTGAACGCCCAGGAGGATTGGGATAACTGGTCTACCATATTTTGTTAACCTTTAAAGGATTTGGGTACTTTTTCAAATTGTCCACAGATTTACATTAAACTTGCAGGGTTTGAAGATAATAATAGTGGAAAGCTTCCCTTCAGATATTACTAGCTGAGGTTGTGTAGTTTTTGAAAAACGTCACAAAATAATTTTGGTCTCATGAGACGAAAATTATTTTACCATGTAAAAATCCCATTACCTGTTTAATGTAAGTCTGTGGACATTGTGTTTTTTGTTAGGAAAAAGTACATAGACCCTTTAAGGAACTTTGTAAAATATTATCATTGAGAAGAGTGAAAGGAAATTTGTTTGTTTTCACACTTTTTACATTCAAACTTTACTTGAATACATAATGAATAATACTTATTGGGCGGCCGCTCTTTAATTCTCCCATACCGCACCTAAACTCTGGAACAGTCTTTCCAGACACTTATGTCAACAAGAATCCCTGCCATCTTCAAGTCTTGACTCAAAACTCATTTGTTCCATTATAAATTTACAATTTAGTTATTTATTTATTTTTTTAAATGCGCCACGCCTGATGCATCCGGACGGGTTACAAGTATCATTTTTTTACTATAAACATCACTAACTATTGGCAAGATATAACTCATACCTGTGTAATATTTTTTGGGGGAAAACTGTTTAGGCCTACCCTTTTGTTCTTTTTATTTTAAGACACAATTTAATTGACTCTTCTGACATAATGTATTCACTTATTTTGTTCACTCACGTATTTTAGTAGATGTTTTCTTGTTTGTAGTTTGTACTAGATTATTTTGCGATACACGCTCTGGTACACACAGTGTCCTGCTTGATGCATGTTCCATGTGGTGTTTGTGCATACCAAATGTGCTAAACAGATAAACTAGCTTCAACCACGGAGGTATTTCTACCGCCATGCTTCAAACTTTAGTCACAAAGTGGAAACTATTTGTGATTAGTCTCATCTGTCTGTATAACATGTTCAAATTATCATTGTCTGCAGAAAAAACAAATTCAAGAAAGAAGTTAAAGTTTTTGTTTTAACAAATTATTTTTGTAGGAACTACAGTACACCAAAACAGCTGAGTATCAAATCAAAAAGTATTTGTTTGCGCCATAAAGAATTGCGTCAATAAAAGTGAAATACTTCAAGATTGTCATACATGTAAAAATGGGGTCCATTGTTTGTAGGTCAAAGTAACAATGGGTGCACTGTTAAATTTTGTATTTGCCACACACAGTAACTGAATTGGAGAAATTTCACTTAAAAGAAAAATGCTAATTCAAATTGTTCTTACTAATAAAAATGAACTGTACTACAAAGCAAGGCTTGTGTGTCAAGCCAATTGATGTGTTTACACACATAGGCCTATACATGATGTAAGACTAGGATGTAGAAGCTATCAAATCCTGCTTTACTGATAGTGAACAAAAAATGACATGATTTTTTTTTTAAAGCCCTTTTCAAAGATGAAGAGTGTTAATAACAAGTTGTTCACCCCTGTCTGCACTCTGTGGACTGTTCATACTTGTCTTATGTGGGATGTGCTTGTCATTTCAACACTTTTCTCTCTGTAAGACACTGCTCTAGAACTGCAAGGGTCGTGGGGTCAAATACCATCCGAGTAACATGCCTGTGATTTTTTTACAGGACTCGGGAAAGTACTAAGTATACAGTGCTAACACACATCGGTTTATGGATAAAAACCAAAATGAACAAATAATTTCTCTCTAATTGATAAGACACTGCTCTAGAACTGTAAGGGTTGCATGGTCAAGCACCAACTGAAAAATAATTGCGTTTGTTCGTTTTTTTTCACAGGACTCGGGAAAGTACCGAGTAAGACAGTGGTGTAAGGGTGAAACCAAAATTACACTTGTTCTCTTCTTTTATTTGTGTAACCTTTCATACATTGAAACATTGTCTCACTGTGGCTATATAGAGTATGAAGTCACTCTTCCATTCGTAGGAATTAACATCCTGCTAACTGGAACAAGGTCAACCCGTTTTCATCTCACATTCGTGTCTATTTTCCCATGAAAGACACTTCACCCTGGTATTAACTTGCCTAACTCTTGAGCTGGGGTAACTATTTCAGTGGAATTTCCCAGGAGATGTTTTTTAAGTGTGGACTGATCAAACTATCATGGGGATTGTCAAAAGGAAAATATATTATGAACAGGCTATAAGAAACCTCAGATGAAGGTGTACATGGATAGACCATGGAGGTAGAAATTTCTACCTCCATGGATAGACTGTAAGAAAAGTGTTACATGTTAGGAGTTGATTGTCATGCCAAACAGAAGCCAGATGTCATTTTGTAACATTGGTCAGCTTGTCATGTGCTGAACACATCCCCTCAATATATTTTTTGTTGGAAACACTCATTGAAGTATTTTTGTCTTTTAAGTTTTTCTCCTGATATTTAAAATATTCTCCTAATGTCTAAAAATATATATATTATGCATTTATGAAGTAAGTTGGCTGTGTACATGTAGGTAGAGCACCAACATGTTAATCTGGAGGTGACGAGGTTCAAATCTTGCTCTTGTCATTTCTTCGTTGTTCAACCCCAAATTTTCATTTTTGTAAAAATGATGTCATACAGCCTAACCCTCTTGCGAACTTAACATTTCTTAATTATAAACAAATCTGCAAACATGTTGATTTTGTCAAATAAAAATATCTTTGATGAGTCTCTGTACTTACCATTTTTAATCAAAGTTTACTTAAGAACATTCAACGGATTCTAAACATTGAAAGTCTTGTCTTTGACGCTGACAATTAAATAAATGTACCCATATTTCCAAGAGAGCCTAAGGCAATAACATAGCTAAATATTCTCCTCCTCAGTAAATATCAATGATAAAAACTTGCAAATTTCAATTAATGTGTACGTATTAGCGTCTTAGTACAGTTTGACTCTGTTGGACATGTGCGATGTGCATTTAGCACAACCTTTTTTCTCTCGCCGCTACCTCCATGAGACTCTACGCACACATTATCCGCAACGTGCCAGACAGTCTCTCTCTCCCTGAAAATTTATTTGTGGGTTAATTTATGTTTTGAGGCCAAAGCGCTCGGTGGAATTAAGAAACCCTGTGCTGGAATGGAAGAGACTATATGCACAGGGCTGTCTCCTTGTGCGGTAAGATGGGGGATGGGTAGTCAGGGTTGGGTAGGAGATGGTTAGAGTTATTCAGCATTGCCAACCAGCAGTAAAGGTGCCTAATGTGTACATAGATGGGAGAATAATAGTACGGATTCAACCAGAAATGTGTACGTTGAATGTATTTATTAAAGTTATCGAGTCTTCAATTTAAGGGTCACTTAAGTAATAGTATGATTTTTTATAAAGGCCCCTCCCACATAACAACATAGCCTAGTGCATGTACGCATGTACTTGTTTAATGTATCATTTTCACAATACAACAATCTTTGGTACAAATGGTTTTCTTTGCTGAAGCAGTCCTGACTCTCTCTGTATCTGACTCTCTCTCTGTGTAGAAAAAGCACCAGACTATTTTTCTTCTTCAACTGTGTTTTCTTACGGATCAATGTTTATAAACCAATTGCCTGCTAATGCTAACTGCATACTCATGTATGGTAAACCTACTGCTCAGTGAGTTCACAAAGCATCCTTAGAGTACCTCATCTTGCCCACCATGTGTATTATTCTTTTAGTTTAAAATCTAACAAGCAAGGGTGAACATGCTTTACATGAACAGTTGGTAGAATTACAAATAATAGCCTTCTGCAAATTTCTAAAAGTTACTGAAACTAATCTGTTTCAATTGTCTAACAGTTCCAACCTAGTGTCTGTACTTAATGCTCACTTGGAGTGTGTTGAAGTCTGAGGTACCCGGGTTTAAGAGGAAAGGATGCCCCACACACATTGTAAGCACACTGGGAAAATACAAACACTACGTCGTCAGCCTTGCTTTATTTAGGTTGCATTGATATATAATGCAACTGTAGGAGGGAAGAGTAAAGAGCCTTGGATAAATCTAACCCTGGCACATGTTGTTTTCTTGACTCACATCTTACATGTAGATGATAAGACCTTACAATGATAAATGCCACAGCATGAACCATCTGGCTCCTTGCAATGCTTGTTAAATGCATGACTACATCTGGGACTTGTACTGCACCTTCCTCTCAACCCTTTCTTTAGTTTTTAGAGCTTATTTCGTAAGTATTTGCCTGTGTCTTTGTCCACAGTGGTCAAGATGACCTAAAGGCACCTCCTTCAGGTCAGGTCTACCATATTTAGCCCCTGCCAGTGGAGGTTGTTGGTTCGAATCCCAATAGAGTAAATTCTTTGTTCAACCCTAAAAATCATTATAAAATGTACCCAGTCAGTTTCCCTTGTCGTTTATATTGATATCTGAAACAAAAAGTTGCATCCCCTTAAGGTGATCCCCTGGCTGTCGCTTCCCAGGTTGTATCGTAACTTGGGTGATGATCCCTGACTGCACCGTGGTTAACGGTTGTATGGCTTCTGACTGGCACCCGGTCCCCAAACAAACATAATGACAAAATAGGGACACCGTCAACATAGGGCTAGATAGCTCAGTTGGAAGAGTGCCGACACATTAATCTGGAGGTCGTTGGTTTGAATCCCCCTCTAGTCAATTCTTTGTTCGAAGCGTGGTAAACCAAACCACTGATACGACCAAGTGATCTTGCATAAAATAATACATCTTGCATTTAAAAGGATAAAATGTACAACAGTTTGAGAGGATTTGCATGACTCAAGTCCTCATGTTTTGTTATGTTTTTTGTACTGTATTTATTCACAATACCATGGCAATTTAGATTAGAACCAAATCAAACCTATGGCATTCAGATTTCTTATCAATTTAGACATGGTATTAAGTTAGCTTTCAATTCATTCCCCTGCAATTTATTATTAATAATAATCTGATGATTAACTATGCAGTTTGTCTTTACAAAAGCCTTATTTGTAATTCTAATTGCCAACAAATAATCAGCATTTAAATCAGAAATTTGAAGTAGTCAAAGATCTCGAATTGCAAGTAAGTTAAAAAGCAGCCCTTTGTTTTGTATGGTGTGTCATTATTTATTTCATTCTGATGATTTGGACAAGCCTTACTGTTTATTAAATACCAGAAACTGGTAAAAAAAAACTGAAACAGCAAGTACTTACTCATTTCAGGTTCACTATTGGAAAATAGACACCTAATTTTGATTTTCCAACGGTTGATTATTTCTGCAAAGCCCTTTTGTTATGATGAATTAACTATGGAATCAGCTAGGAATTTGTCTTGGCAGCATTTATTTCCCCTCTAATGCTTGATTGGTCATGTCTGGACCAGCCCTATGAATGTTGACCATCAACAACCTCTCATTAGTCGTTTTTAATGAAGTCATGCCAACTGACTGCCATGTGTGGCCCACAGACAGGACAGCTACTTGCCAGTTAAACATCCAATGCATCCTATGCTGCAATTTGCTGCCAGTCGCAAACAAACCTCGTCTTCATAATTAAGCAGTGTATTCACCCAAGGACACCAAGTATCAAAACGCAGATGTAAGAAGATTACCCCCGAACCTGAACAAATTTCTTTGAACAATTTTTTCTGAACATTTTATAATGTGTACTTCAAGAAACATTCTCACATCAAAAGTGACATTACTTAAGATGGAATTATTCTTGGGATTAAACTACAGGTTCACATGACCAACTTCAAACAATTTCGGCCTTTAGCTTCAAGATTCAAAATGAACAATTAGTTCTCAGAAACGTGATGGGTCTCATCTAGAGAATAATCTTCACTTACATTACAATAAAATTGTCTTGTACTTTTTACAGGAGAGGAAGTTTTATTTTGTATATGAAATTATAGCCACATCAGTTTAATATTAGAGGCCAGTTTGCCTGGCTGGAGTGGTTGATAATTCCCTTACATTCAGTCTTTCCCACTCTGTGAGGCCTATCCAATAATTGTTTGTACACGTGTACAATTAATCTGCTAAGAGTCTGTGATGTGTATCCCCCTTAGATTGGTTAAATGATGCCCTTGATCTACCCTTGATTACCCAGTACCAATGTCATGGTCATACAATCAAAATAAAAAACATCATATTTATGTTTTCAACAGATATTACACAGACTGAAGAATCCTGCAACCTGGGATTATACTCAACACTTTTTGTTTTTGTTGAATACACATTTATTTATTATTCATGAATACCCCAGACAGTTTCTCTACTCCTATTGATGGAGAGCACGTCACGTGGGGGTGTTTAAACGGTTGATAAAGACAGCTGAAGCTGTTTAAGACCGGCTGGCTTCCGCGTGTCGGGCGCGCAAGATTATCACACCGAATGCAATTCAAAGCTTTCAGTTATAGCGCGTAATATATGTAAGCACGCATGCGTAATCTATTTCTAATCTAAGCGCACGCGCGTACACACAACCCACGCGCATCAAACAGATTCTTCACAAGGTTTTTGAAAAAAATATTTCAAACCTCAAATTTCCAATTGTCAAAGTGCCTATAGATAATTGTATTTTGTTTAACGTTTTTTAACAAAAGGGCATTTATGAATGGGAATAAAAGAGTAGTGACTCGTTCACATGGCAACGACCCTGCCGGTTTTAAATGACTGTTTCAGAACTCGTCACTACTCTTTTATTCCCTTATTAAAAGCATAAACGGGGGGGGGGGGGGGGGGGAACTCATGTTGTCTAGTAGTGTTGGCTCTTGTTCATAAGACACAGCATTATAATTACTAGTGCGCAAAGGGAGTCCCATCGGTTAGACGGTTAGCCGGGCCGAGGGAACTTCTGTCTGGAATAATTTCTGCATGAGCGAACAAGTTTTTCCTATCGACTTCACCTCCACCTCTGTGCCAAGAAGAGTGTGAGCGTGTGTATCATCACTCTGCATTTTGTACATGTGTGCAATGGCTTCAGTTAGATAGCGCCCTTCCTTAATATTGATGCTTGCTACCTAGTCGTGATGCGTTCATTGCCAACTAGCCAAGTCTGGAAATTATGCTGTAGGGGGTTGTTGAAAGCCTTGTGATTTAAAGGTTAGGGATTGCCTTCCTGGAACTTGAACCTCCACATGTTTATGTGTGATTAGCATGCGTCTAGCCATACCTAAACAGAGTAACATCTTATCATTTACTGTGTTAATTTTTACCCATCTTTCTCACACATTTTATATGTGATTAGCATGGGTCTCGCTAAACCTGCAGTAGAGCAATTCTTATCATTTGTTATTCTAACTTGTTTCATCTTTCTTAATATTTTATCCATATTGGTGTTGTAGTATCTTAATGTTGGGGAATAGCTATTAAAAATTTTCATTTTTTCCCACGAAAGTAAATATCAAATTTTTTGTTTTCCATTTAATTCAGCCCTCAAATTCGTTAGCAAGTTGTAAACGTTATATATGCCTAACTGTTAATTGACAACAATGTATTTTCATGTAAAATTGCCTTTTTTTTTCTTCATGCGATTGATGTTACTTCTCATCATTTTGTTTTGATTGCTTCTGTTTGATGCAGTCCTGATAGATAAACACATATGCTGAATAACTTAGTATACGAATACCATGTACTCTATGCATGAAATTAGGGAGTCATAGCGCAGTACATGCAACTGGTTAGCAGACTTTTTTGCTGTTGTAAAATAAATAGTCATTGCTAATGACCTCGAATGTAGTTTTTTTTTTTTTTATTTTTCATTTAAAAAGTTGAGTGGAATGAAAGGATAATGAAGTTAACCAAACACACCGTGAGAAATCATTCCAGCGGACATACATATTAGAGAATATCCTTGCTGAGAATTGATGAGAACATTATTATAGTCATGCATTAACTTTCTTTTCACAAAAAAAAGAATAAATGAGTGGACTATGGCAGCATTATGCACTGATAAATATTTTATCAAAGATTTAATATGAGATTATCGGGTACTAGAATCAGTCAATTAATTTCCATTTTGTACATAAAAACAAAACGCAACCAACCTGTGAATTTTGTTTTCATGTCTATTGATCACATAACATTTGAATTAGATATTAGCGATTTGAATTAGGGCTTTTGTGTTTGTACCATGCGTGAACACTGTGCAGCAGTGTTCATGTAAGTTGATTAGTAATGATTAGTAATTGTTTTCTTGTACAATTTCCAATAAGTTATTCTATGCCAAGCAAACATGTCGTCACGGGACAATCTGGAGGATATTTTTTAAACTTACATTTATGTCGTTGTGGTTTGCTGGCACTAATTCTAAATTAGAATGCTACTTTGTGACTACAAGTTTTCTTACTGTTTTGGGGAACAAGTTCTTTGCAGGCTCAAAACTACGAACTCATCGGGACAGTTCGGTTGGCAGGATTTTATTTAATGGACGAGTAAATGAAGATCTGACGCCACAATATACCTTTATCATGCTGTCACCATCTTGGTGCCTGTTTCCATTATAACAGAAATGAATTGTGCAAACATGGCACCAGACTATTATTTCAGTCAGCCTCAGTTTGGTGACAATGAGTTGGAATGGAGTAAATCAAGATGGCAAATTTTCATCTATTAAAAATATGAAATAAATATAGAAATATAAATATATTTGTTAGTTCTGAGTACTGGCACACATCTGTGTGGGTAAAACTCAAATCAAGATTTCATAAGATAAACTGTATGTAAAATACAAAATAAATAAACATAACAATGTATCGATTGAATAACTTGGCATGATCATGGCAACACACACTGAAGGAGATGCAACTAAAAACTACCATGCCCGGCAACAATCACAACATTGAATGTTGCGGTGGCGGCACAGAGTTCAGTAACGTAACCCGACGGTTCATTAAAGTTTGACAAAGATGCAAGCTCATGTCACCATTAAAGGATTGCTAGCTCTTTTGTTAGACTCCACCCACTCTCCTGGTTTGTCAATGCCGTATGTTAACGAGACGCTGCTCTATTCTAGTTGAATTTCTAGTAAATTCCCCCCCTCCTTACCTAATTGTTACCCAAACCCAGATCCCAACAAAGCATCGTCGGCCGATCACACAGCTGGCATTGCTATTTAAGGATGCAGAAGTAATATAAGGAAAAATAGGTTCATTTAATAATAACACAGACACAATGAGTTAGCTAGACGGCTCTGGGTGCTTTTGTTATATTCCTTCACTGGCTGACATTTTTTATAAGCTCATTGTTGGGACTGAATGCACAATTTTTCTAAGAATATCAGCGCAAACAGCTAACAAAAAAAATGAGTGTCTTATCAGATATCAAATTCTCAATATGTAAGGGAAATTCAAATGGATTTCACAAGTGAAAAAATTGAGTTTGACTCTACTTGCGGTTACATTTAGTAGGATTTGGGAAGATATTTGAATAAAATTATAAAATTTTCACTGTGCAACCAGCCTCATGAAAAATTCATCAACTATTTCGCCTCGCCAAGTAATATTTTCAGGGAAGCTTTCTACTATCATTATCTTCAAACCGTGTAAGTTTAATGTAAATCTGTGGACATTGTGCTTTGTGTCCTATAAAGAAAATCCTTTAAGGTGATGTTGACATCATGTGGAAATGCTGCCAATCCAATCAGCTGGATAATTCCTTGGCCTACATGTAAGGAGCGGTATAGGTAAATCATGTCATTATAACCCTATTATGCTGCAGACATTCTGCGAAAAAGTGATTATGTATAGAAGCATAGAATAATAAATTGAGCTAGGTAGAGACAGCATATAGGCCCTAAAAAAAGTATAAAGTCTTTGATTGTTTTTTATGAATTTCCCTGATGTTTTGTTTTTGAGGCTAAAGCAAATGAGGCCAAAGCGAGCTCTTGGAAATGTTAAAATGAAGAATTAGAGTTAGAATTGTTATGAACGCATCATTTAAGGCAGTGGACACTATTGATAAGTACTCAAAATAATTATCATCATAAAACCTCACTTGGTAACGTCTAATGGGGAGAGGTTGATAGTAGAAAATATTGTGTGAGATGCGGCTCCCTCTGAAGTTGAGTAGTTTTCGAGAAAGAAGTAATTTTCTACGAATTTGATTTTGAGACCTCAAATTCTAAATTTGAGGTCTCGAAATCAAGCATCTGAAAGCACACGGCTTCCTGTGTTTTTTCTTTCATTATTATCTCGCAACTTCGATGACTGATTGAGCTCAAATTTTCACAGGTTTGTAATTTTATGCATACGTTGAGATACAGCAAGTGAGAAGACTGGTCTTTGACAATTACCAATACTACGTCCACTGTCTTTAATATACAGAAATTTGATTACCATTGGCACATAAGAATAAAACAGTTATTAGTTTAAAAAATAAAATTGTAACAACGCTAACTACACAGATTAAAAGGACGGAAATATATACACTCAAATAAATGAAACATCCACCTTTAATAAGTACGAGCAAATTTACAAAGAACCCATTCAACAGCTACCATGTTTTTAAAAACTAGTTCTGTTGTGTATATTTGGTTTGGGGTAACACCATGTGTGTATCTACTTGCCAGGTAGAGCATGTTCATAATAATAATAATAATAATGAACCATTTTTGTAGAGCGCATATCACAATCACAGAGAAGTCTCTATGCGCTAAGAGATGAAAACACAAGAGAAGCAAAAGTTAATAGAGATGTGAAGTAAATACTAAAGCAAAATTTAGTTGATACAGAAAGAAGTGCTGAAGGCTATTGTAAAAATAAATGTGTTTTTAACTTAGAGAACTGTCTTACTTTATGCTACAACCGCTGAGTAGATGTTCGGGATCCTAATAAGTATGAGCAAATTTACAAAGAACCCATTCAACTGTAGGTGTACAGATGTACAGCTACCATGTTTTTTAAATCTAGTTCTGTTGTGTTACATAAAGGCAATTTTATTTGAGAAATCAATTTCCCCAAATTCAAAATTGTTTTAGTATTATCGTAAAGTATTTTTAATATACACAAAATATTTGTGTGATTAGCAACTGTCTTGACAAAAATACTAACATCAGAAATATCAGTTTAGAAAAAGAAATTGTTATCATATCAGATTTTATTTATCACCCGTCCTGTACCTCAAAGTATAAGATCGAAAAGTTACCAAAGAACTGTTCATCAAAACTGTGACCATTTATTATTTCTGTACAGCTTAGATGATTGTCTTCTTCAGAAGTGAATACTGCCAAACCTTACAAAGGAAATGATCTGACATTATTTTTTCTTCCGGGAGCAGTGGGTCACATTATGTTATTTTTATTCCTCATATATAGACAGTTGCTGATCACATGTTGTTTTCCTGTTTATCTTGGGTTTTGAAGTAAAAGTAAATGGACTTGGACTGTTAGGTTGAAATGTAATGAAATGGAAATCTGCCGCTGCGAAAACAAAACTCTGCGTGAAAAAACAATCACAAAGACACATTGTTCAGTTCTCCTCGTTACAGCATACCTGTACCAAAAACGTTTGAATAGTCTGGCTCCGTAGGGTTTTTAATTGTTTGTTGTATAAGGGAATGGGAAGGGAACCAGATAAAAGGGCTCAATACGCGGCTAGCTTTAGTACACATGATCAATGGGAAAATTAGTTTTCCTCGTTTTTCTCCGCTGAAGAGTTAGTTGCATGCCTTTTGGTTGTTGGGCTTGAATTAAAACATTTTGAAAACATTCTTTATGGTTTATAGTAGTCTCATTATGAGACATGTTGTGAACAGTACGACATTTTACAGTTTAAATTGTAGTTTTTATTTCAGTTTAATTAAAAACCTTATACCCATGAAATATCCACCTACAATTCATGATAGAAACAGGCCTGAGAAAAGACACCTCAATTTAGAATTGTGACGTTGTGTAATGCAATAGCAGTTTTTCATTTCTTATTTAATTTTTTCACAGCACTCGGGAAAGTACAGAGTATAGAGTAGTAACACACATCGGTGTATGGGTAAAAACCTGTTAATATTGTTTATCCTCGATGCAAATTTAACATCTCTTATAATCGTTGCGGTACCCGCTGCCAAAACATAGGATTCGAACTGCCTCTAGCTACCGGGCAACTTCGGTAGTCTAGTTGGTAAGACACTGCTCTAGAATTGCAAGGGTCGTGGGTTCGAATCCCACCCGAGTAACATGCCTGTGATATTTTTTCAGTGCTAACGCACGCATTTTTATACAGTGCTAACGCACATCAGTGTATGGGTAAAAACCAATTAATATTCATTGATATCGTTAACTGCATCTCTGTTGTGATTTAGAGTTTTCTCATCAATTTATGGGGTCAAAGTTTTCAGAATTTTGATTTTGGTTGTGATTATTATGGTTAGAAAACATGGCGATTTGAGTGTCTTACCAGGTTTGATTGATTCAGTTACTTACTATGCACAACAGTATCTGTTTAATCCCGCTAACATTGTTCGCCACCTTTTTGACCCAAAGCCCTAATAACACAACTTTTCTTTTGGTTTCCTTTTCTGAAGTAATATTTGTGGACTCAGTTGGAGCTGTTGAATTGTATCGGACAATTAAGGATGCAGATTTAACTTAGCGAAGTCTTGACTAAGAAAGTAGCACTTTTAAATTTAGTACCCTTTAAATTTGTAAAAGGTCGACTTAGGTGTGCTCATTTGAAGTGAACAAATTACACCAGTTCTTCTCTACAAGGCAGGAAAAAACACAATTTTTAGACAGGAAAAGACCTCTATGTCCCAGTTTCTACATAGGATGTTAACAGAGATCCACCCTGCTGTGTCAACAAAATCAGTTTCCCTGAAATGAAGGGGATTTGTGACCAAGTTAAAGGCAGTGGACACTATTGGTCATTACTCAAAATAATTATTAGCATAAAACCTTTCTTGGTGACGAATTATGGGGAGAGGTTGACAGTATAAAACATTGTGAGGACTGTCTCCCTCTGAAGTGCCATAGTTTTCGAGAAAGAAGTAAATTTCCACGAATTTGATTTCGAGACCTCAGATTTAGAACTTGAGGTCTCGAAATCAACCATCTAAACGCGCACAACTTCGTGCGTCAAGGGTGTTTTTTTCTTTCATTATTATCTCCCAAGTTTGATGACCCATTGAGCTCAAATTTTCACAGGTTTGTTATTTTATGCATACATGTATGTTGAGATACACCAACTGTAAAGGCTAGACTTTGACAATAACCAATAGTGTCCACTGCCTTTAATACATGGAGGTAGTAGAAAGCACTTTCTATCTAGTTGCTAGACTCTTGTACGTATATTTGTCTATTAGGTCACTCACAAACATAATTGAAAATTGAATTAAATCTACATGTGGCAAAAGTTCATTCAACTATATGTAGCGTAACTTATTAAGGTTTTCTGATGGACTTTGGTCATATGAAGTTGTTTGTTTTGACCTTCATTTTATCATTAATTTGCTGGAAATTATTCAAATTTCTTATCCTTAAAAAATTTAAAAAACAACAAAACAAAAAACTATTTATTTTAGATAAAGAAAATGCTCTGCTGTTGCCCCCCCCCTCCATTCCACAAAAAGGGGGCGGGGATAGAGTATAAAACACAACAACTGTAATTTACATCCACATTACCTCATTGTATTTGCACTTTGATTTAAATGACCAATTTTATATGACCTTTAACCTGCAGAACAATAAGACCATAGTTCAAATATAAACATTTATTCATAAATACCTCGGACAGTTTCACTATTCCTATTGGTGGTGAGCGCGTCACGTGGGTGTGTATAAACCTTTGTTTATAACCAGTAAAAAGTGTTGGAACATGGGCGTGACACGCGAGCTTGCACCACCTGTGCTCTAGACAGTTTCTTCATTCCTATTGGTCGAGAAAAACGGATGAAACAGTTGTGCCACATCACGCGATACGCGCGACGCGCACAGCATTCCCTTATAAAGAGTTGTTTACCCGATCGGGCCGAGTGCCTTACCATTTCATAGCTGGAGGGGTGTTGTGTTGAAAGAAATCATTGAACAATTATAATTTTTGCATTTATTTTACTTTTTGACCAAAAACTGTTGATGTTTTTGACCGAAAAGGATATATGAATGGGAATCAAAGTGTGTTGAATTGCTTTTCAACTAGTGGTTTAAACCCGCCGAGGCCAGCAGTCGATTTCACGAAATGCTAGGATTAATCCTATCTAGAGTAAGGACGAGTAACTCGTTCTAACTTAGGAGTAATCTTAAGGTCTGCATGCTACAGTGCAGTCCGCGCTACGAAAACCGTATGTTCAACTTGCTAAAAAAATATACGCACTTTTTAAACATGACGCACATGATGCTCGCAGTTTGCACGCTCATCAGCAGATTGTGCGTTCACATTTCCTTGTTCGATGACGCATTAAAAAGAACAAACGCACTATCATGCAAATAGCCGTACAATTGCCGTACAAAATTTCGAGCTTTTGTATTGGTTTGTACAAAAACATGGATGCGCCCACATGGCTTCAAAACCTTAGTGCATGTATAACGGGGTGTTAGCGTTCTAGTCAATATATATAGCTCTATGGTAATTACTCAAAATAATTGTTAGCATGGGGAGCTGTTGATACTATAAAATATTGTGAGAAACGGCTCCCTCTGAAGAAACATAGTTTTTCGAGAAAGAAGTTATTTTCTATGAATTTGATTTCAAGACGGTAGACCTCAAAATTAGATTTTGAGGTATCGAAACCAAGCGTCTGAAAGTACACAACTTCTTGTGACAAGGGTGGTTTTTCTTTCGATATTATTTCGCAACTTTGACGACCAATTAAAGGAACACGTTGCCTTGGATCGGTGGAGTTTGTCTTTGAAAAGCGTATGTAACCGTTTGTTATAGAATGTATATGATTAGAAAGATATTTTAAAAGTAAAACATTGTATTCTACTTTTAGAATATCTTTCTAACCATATGCACTTCATAACAAACGGTTACAAACGCTTTTCAAAGACCAACTCGACCGATCCAAGGCAACGTGTTCCTTTCATTTCAAATTTTCACTGGTTTGTTATTTTATGCATATTATTGAGATACACCAAGTGAGAAGACTGGTCTTTGACAATTACCACTAGTGTCCACTGTCTTACAGTTCTGCCTAAAGCTATTTTTTATTTTGAAAACACTTGTTCAGTGAGAAGCTGGAGCAATTTCATTCTTGTAACACTTGAGACACAGGGGAGTGGTTTGTTAATAAACACCTAATCCAAATTTAGAACCAAAAAGTACATGTAACTCATCCTTGTTCATATACAATTCATAGCAGAATACACTGCTTGTTTCATAAGATACTACTCCAAGATTCTTGAGTAGTCAAACGCTGTATATGATTGTCAGTTTTCCTTTACATTGTGCGTCACCTTCTGAACGTGGTAACCTGAGCTGGGGAGAGAAAGTCTGGCAGACCAGACTGATGCACTGCAAATTTACAGTGACAGGAAATAAGTCACATTTTAATCCACAAGGAGGTAGATTGGGACCAAAAGGAGGATGGGTACTCAAAATGGTTGACTGATTGCTTACAGTCACTGTGTGTGTTTGTATGGCCAACCCCCTGAGGACATTTTTCAATAGGGACAATAGGTCTTCACTAGTTGGTTCTTTTTTTTTCATTGGTACTCACTAAAATAGGGATTGCTGCAATACGAGAACAGCAGAAAGCACAATAGGTTGCCTGTAACGTTAATGGTCAAACACGGCTGTGTGTGTTTGTATGCTTCACTGTGGGCATGCTTTACTTCAAATGCCAAGATTGCAGAGATTTTAGGCTGTAATGCTAAACTCAAGGGACACATGTCAGTCGGTACAACAAGCATCCACGCAGAAGGGTTGTTTCATTTAGTTCAGCAAATCTGGACACCATTGGTTTTTACCCAAAACTATTGTTAGCGTAAAAACTTACTTTGCAAGCAATGGAGAGCTACTGATAGTATAAAACGTTGTGAGAAACAGCTCCCTCTGAAGTACTGTGGTTTTTGAGAAAGAAGTAATTTTCTACTAAAATATTTGAATTTGATTTCGAGACCTCATTAGATTTTGAGGTCTCGAAATCAAGCATCTGAAAGCACACAACTTTCGTGATAAGGATATTTTGTCTTCGACGACCAACTGAGTTCACATTTTCAAAGGTTTGTTATTTTGTGCATTTGTTGAGAAACACCAAGTAAGAAGACTGGTCTTTTTGACAATTACCAATATTGTCCAGTGTCTTTTAAAAAACTCCTAATTGTATTAAGAAATAATAAATGTCATATAGATTTAAAGAAACTAAAGAATCTAAGTGAAGTATAAAGTTGAAGTATTTGTGCTGACAGAGTGGATTTTGGTGGCGGGTTTTCATTTCTAGGTTAAAACTAGCTGTAGGTCTTAATCAGTAAGGGTTGATTGATAGCAGCTCACGTTCAGGTTTGGAGTGTGTCTGATGGTAAAACATTCACAATGGACCTGCAAGGTGGGAATGTTGAGTCACAATGTACAGTACCTCCATTCATTCATTAATGTTGCACTAGCGCTTCAGAACATAGTCAGGGCAAAAGAGAATGGATGCCCTCGCTCCTATTGTGCCAAACTATGAAGGCCTCGAGTGGTTGGTTGGTTGTATGAGTCTTGAGTGTGTCATAGGCTCAACATTTCTCATCTCATTTATACACAAATTGGCTTAAAGACACTGGAAACTATTGGTAATTGTCAAAGATTAGTCTTCTCGCTTGGTGTATCTCAACATATATGGATAAAATAACAAACCTGTGAAAATTTGAGCTCAATCGGTCGTCAAAGTTGCGAGATAATAATGAAAGAAAAAAAACCCTTGTCTCACCAAGTTGTGTGCTTTCAAATGCTTGATTTCAAGACCTCTAATTCTAAATCTGAGGTCTCAAATCAAATTCATGGAAAATTACTTCTTTCTCAAAAACAATGTTACTTCAGAGGGAGCCGTTTCTCACAATGTTTTATACTATCAACCTCTCCCCATTACTCGTTACCAAGTAAGGTTTTATACTAATAATTATTTTGAGTATTACCAATAGTGTCAACTGCCTTTAAACTAGGGCAGAGAATCGTACCACCCTGAGGGCCCGATTGCAACATGAATGCTAACAGCATAATGCACACCTATTCTATTCTGTACCCTTGAGTTCACTCAAATAAATTATTCACCAATTGTGTCTCTATTAAAAAAAAACTACAAAAAAAAAGCTAATTGAAAACCAAAAATGAAGACATGATTTTGAAAAAGTATATAATGGTAATTTTAAAAAATTTAAATGTGGACCTGTGTGACATGAGTTTTTTCATTAAAAATACATGAAAACCAAGCATTTCCAAGTCTAAACTCAAAGTTTTACCATCTAAACTAATACCTGTACATGGCTAGTTAAATGTACCTTTGTTGCTGAAGTTTTGTCCTTTTGGGGCTTAAAGACTTGTTTTCTTCTTGCATCTTGAATCCATATGACCATTGAACATACACTGTGTTTCAGTCAATGTGGCCTACACAACTGAAAACAACTTTTTCATCAAAAATACATGAAAATAGAGATTGTTTTTGTATGTGGAGTAGCTGAAACAAGGGCATTCTGTTGAAAATCATTGATTTGTACAGCAACAAGGCATTTACTTCTTATATTAAAGGCAGTGGACACAACTTCGTGTGCCAAGGGTGTTTTTTTCTTTCATTATTATCTTGCAACTTCGATGACCGATTGAGCTCAAATTTTCACAGGTTTGTTATGTTATGCACTGTTGAGATAAACCAACTGTAAAGACTAGTCTGTGACAACTACCAATGGTGTCCAGTGTCTTTAAAGGCAGTGGACACTATTGGTAATTACTCAAAATAATTGTTTGCATAAAACCTTACTTGGTAATGGGGAGAAGTTGATGGTATAAACAATGTGAGAAACGGCTCCCTCTGAAGCAACGTAGTTTTTGAGAAACAAAGTTATTTTCCACCAAAATATTTGAATTTGATTTTGAGACCTCAGAATTAGATTTTGAGGTCCCAAGTGTGACAAGGGTGTTTTTTCTTCCACTATTATCTCGCAACTTCGACAACAAATTGAGTTCAAATTTTCACAGGTTTGTTATTTTATGCATATGTTGGGATACACCGAGTGAGAAGACTGGTCTGTGACAATTACCAAAGCCCGGAAAGTGTCCAGTGTCCTTAAACTTAATATTGAAGTGGCCTAGTATTCTATTCAAGTCCTGCATGGCTGAATGACATCATCTAGTACTCTTTTTATAAACCAGAAAGCTAATAACGAGGAAATTACAGCACTTGTATTCATGAGCTTTGAATCGCAATGAGTTAATGTCATTTTGTAGTCAAAGTGGATTCGCCAGGTATCCAATATCGACCAGGCACCTCATATTGCCTGTCTGCACTAAGTACAATATCTACACAGATAAGAAGACAGTTGCAGTGAATAAATAATACTCCCTGTGAATGACAAATTACCAACAGAAAAAAAACCAGCATAATCGCACAATTTTATGGCAGGAAATTTGTCAGTGGCGATATCGATTGAGTGGTTGGAACCGTAGACTTGATGACAGTGTCTTGGTTTGGTTGTTTTTGCCTTCCTGTCAGAGAGCCCTTAATCTGGTCATAATGGGTCCATTGCTTCACTCTTAAAGGAACTCCTTGCCTTGGATCGGACGACTTGGTCTTTGAAAAGCGTTTGAAACTGTTTATGAAATACATGTATAGTTAGAAAGATATTTTAAAAGGAGAATATAATGATCAACACAAGTATCACTCGAAATTGCACGGTTTTCCTTTTACGCTGTGAACTAACACAGTCGGCCATTTTATGTAGTTAAAGCTTTGACTCCACAAAATGGCCAATCCTGTTTCTTCGCGACATATAAGGAAAACCGTGCGATTTCAAGGCATGTTTGTGTGGATAATTATATTCTACTTTTAAATTATCTATCTTACCATTCGCATTTCATAACAAACGGTTTCAAACGCTTTTCAAATGCTTTTTAAAGAGCAATTCGCCCAATCCAAGGCAACGTTTTCCTTTAAGTTAGAAGTCTGGAGCAACTAGAGACAGTGGAGTCGCGTTGGTTGCATGCTTTTGTTGCTCTCTTCCTGTGTTGTCACAACAGTTTCCTTTGCAGCAGGTGCTAGGTCCGCAGAATCATACACATTTAATTGTAGGTGATTGTGATCAACTCAAATGGATAAGTCCCAAAATCCCTGACCCTACAGGTATTTGAATTATTCAAGATTTGTCTTTCTGTAGTTCACCTATAACGCCATGTATAATTAGGACATTGAAGTTAGGATGAAGTGACTTTGGCTCAATGAAGTGACTTTGGCTCTGACTTTGGCTATTGCCATTGGCTGCACCAGGAGCACCAATGATTAGGCCAAAGCTATAAAGCCATTTATTTGGACATGGGCTTAAGTTGGATTAGAACCCACATCTTTAATTGTTTCAAGGCATCGAGAAAGTTGTGAATTTGAGTCCTGGCCAAATTACCCTGATGGCTAAAAAGTACTGATTGTGCTGAGTGCATGTGATATGTCTGTCCATCGCTCTCAATCTATTGAGTTACTTATTTCCCTATAATTGATTGGATGAAACCTACTATAGAATCCCTTAACTGTCTTGTTTTTCATTTAATTTTGTGTATGCGTTTTTAAATTAAAAGTTACTTTTTAGCTGAAACTACCCATCAAGAAATAAGTTAACATTAAACATTATTTGTCAGTGTATATTGGCACATTACTGTTGCCATCAATCAACATGTGGTATGTAGCGTGCAGGTGGTTGTAGTTATGATTCGATCTAGCTAATGATCTAAATTGACAAGGTTTGTACAGTTTTGAGGTTAAAAAAAGAACACAAACACCACCAGTAATCAAAAGAAAACCTGAATAAGTTGTTATGAGTACATGCTATGATTTATTCATAGCAAGTTTTATGTTTATACGAATGAAAGACAACATGGTTTCTCTATGCAGAAGATGTTAACGTTAACGTTATTCAATCTGCAGATTCCTTATTCCCTCATCTCGTTAAGTACAACAGGTGACCATTTTTTTTATAAGTCAGAATTACTTTTCCATATGAATACCACTTACCTCCAAAATATTGACAAACTCTAATTTGTTATCAGTTGTAGTCGTCTGAAGTACTTCCTGTTGAATAAATTGCTGTTATCAATTTTGATTTACACTAATCTGGGGTCAGAAGCCGCCCCAATCATACAAACTGACCCTTTCGGTTTCTATGTTACATTGGTTACACGCACTGGGCACTGTGCAAGCATCAGCGACACTATCCTATATAAGGGATGTTTATATTCTATTCAGACAGCCTGTAAAGAATAAAGTCAACATGGTATGCAGGTGTGCCTGAGAGAGTAAGCAATGTGGTGGTCGTTCCACTGCTCAAGAAACGTGGTCCAAGTCACGTTTCATCGTCATCGTCTACTGCTACCGTTTCTGAATGTTTTTGAGAGACCTGAGAGCTGTCAGCTCAGGTATACTCAATGAACACTCAAACTTCCACTAGGATCTCCTAGCTTAGGTATTTACGCATATGACCTATGACCCTGTCCAGTACGTCCTCCCACTGTTTGCGTACTCTACTTTTCTACCGTCCCTAAGAAAGAATTTCTCTGGTTAAATGATGAGGGCGTTTGGGTGTTGTTCTGTTTTTTAGCTTCCCTCTCTCTTGTTCCCTCGCTTTATGACGCTACTACACGCAAAGAGTTCATTGAAATCCCGCCATCCGGTGTAATATTGCCCGGCCGTATCACAAGGGATAGACAAGTTCCGGTCCAAAGTTCACCTGTGGTTGAGGGGAGCCGTCGCCAGGAGTTGGGTTTCAGCTGCTGGGTGCAGACTGTGTAAGCAATTCAGCATTCCTTTTGCTGTCCGCTGTTACCAGGCAACTGTAGAAACAAACAGGGTGTAAATCTAAAGAGGCTGTGGGAGAAAAAAAAGGCAAACAAATAACAAATCCTATTTCTCTCTGGAAAATGAGTCGACACAAGGTGAAGATTAGAAGCACCCACACACTCTCTAACTTAAATTACACTTGATTCAATGGTTATCCGGCTCTGAGAAAATAAACAGAGAAACTAGGGGGTTCCTCAAATGTCACCTCATGTTTGCATGTATCTTTGGAAAAGGGCAATCAAAGAAGACAAATAGCTAACCTGCATGGTGTCTTGGACTTCTTTGTGTTTTTTTCATTTTTTGTTTTGATTAACCATGGACATGATGGGGGATTCTCTCTTTAATTTGAGGAATGGGCTCTCATACATGTATGCTTTCTCCTTAATAGTTGTGATTTAAGTGGGGCGTGCAGTCAATGGTGTAGCACTTGGGAATGTAACAAATTACTGATTTAAGTTTGTATTTCTCACCAAGCTAATCGTTACAATTAAGAAAAACGATAATAATCTCGTTGATCATTTTGAAGTCATCTTGTTTTCTCTACGGACTATTCTTTTCAAACTAAGATGCCAACAGGTCTTCCAATATCGACATCCATTGTAGCTCTGACAATGACAATACTTCACCTGGAACAACAATGCATGGTAAAAGCCGCGCTTGTTTGCTACGGGAAGTTAACAGTGAATCCCCTCTCAGACGTACACATGGCTCCCCGCTCTCCTAAGACCCCCCCCCCCATCCACCTCGATGGATCCAAAATGCATGAATCGATGCATAACGCTATTTACTCTGACTACTGCTTGCTTGATGGAGTGCAGACGTTACCGCGGCAACAGACATCCGTAATTTCCGGGGGTATCAGTGAATCATGGCGGGACATTTTCTGATATTATGGATCCAGACTTATATGAAATGTTATTGATGTGTACTAGGGTACTTGTGTTCAACTATGTTTAGATTGAGTGAATATGGACATTTCCAGTGGGAATACTACCATAACAAATGTGTGCACTTCTCTTGTACTACATTATCATTAAACTTGTGTTTGTAAGTAAAATGCATAATGCATTCAGTCATTCACTGTTTTTTACATGAAAACATCACATAATAACCAAGTATCGGAGAGTGGATTTTTTTTCATACATTAACATGGAAAATGTATAGACGATGTGACCTCTGACGTCACTCGAAAACCATAACATGGTTTGCGCGCATACCGCAGGGCAAAACCTTTGTGTTTTGGCAGCCAGCTAGAAAGTACACGCAATCTTACCATGACTACGTGTCTTTTTGCCCTGCGGAACATGACATATACAGTGTTTTTTCAACAGAGGGCGGTTTGAATGTAAACATTGGTCACATCGTCTATACTTACTAGACCAAAAACAAACATTAAGTTAATTATAACACATAATTAACTTCATTGAACACTATAAAACCCTTAACCATTGAAATAAAAAGCAATAAATTGAAGTTGAAACAAGTGAGACAGACCTCCATTCCCGACCAACCCTTTATATTTAGTTGATGTGGGATTGTTCGTTTTTAAAGCCATTATACACTTTCGGAACAGAAAAAAAAATTAAAGTTCACAGATTTACAAATAACTTACAGGGTTTACAGAAGGTAATGGTGAAAGACTTCTTTTGAAATATTATTCCATGAAATGCTTTACTTTTTGAGAAAACATTAAAACAATTATCAATTCTCGCTAACGAGAATTACAGATTTATTTTAAATACATGTCATAACACGGCGAAACGTGCGGAAACAAGGGTGGGTTTTCCCCGTTATTTTCTCCGGACTCCGATGATCGATTGAGCTTAAATTTTCACAGGTTTGTTATTTTATATATATGTTGTGATACACGAAGTGTGGGCCTTTGGACAATACTGTTTACAACAAGTATCCAATGGCTTTAAAGAATTTTTATTGCTGTTTCATACATTCATTTTAGTGTGTATTTTAGCACGTATGGGTAAATTTTAATAGTGTATTTTCTTGCATTTGAACAAAACTATATTGGAATTTGCGCTGTATAAATGAATAAATTATTAATACTTGTTATTATTGAAAATTTATTTAGTTTTTTGGGGAATTAGAAATCGTCAAACCAGTAAAGGATACAAGGGAGAGAATTGTTAGGGTGAACAAATATTTGTGATAGTTAAAACTTCTGAAAAGATTTGTTTGGAAAAGGGATAGTCTTTTAAAGAAACTGTAGATACTGAAAATGTTTTACCAACACTCTTTAAAGACATGGACACTATTGGTAATTGTCAAAGACTAGTCTTCACAGTTGGTGTATCTCAACATATGCATCAAATAACAAACCTGTGAAAACTTGAGCTCAATCGGTCGTCGAAGTTGCGAGATATTAATGAAAGAAAAGACACCATGGTCGCAAGAAGTTGTGTGCTTTCAGATGCTTGATTTCGAGACCATAACTAAATCTGAGGTCTCGAAATCAAATTCTTGGAAAATTACTTCTTTCTTGAAAACTAGGTCACTTCAGAGGGAGCTGTTTCTCACAATGTTTTATACTATTAACCTCTCCCCATTACTCGTAATCAAGAAAGGTTTTATGATAATAATTATTTTGAACAACTACCAATAGCGTCCACTGCCTTTCATAATACACAATTCTTAATTAGCCCTTAGTACACCGGAAAAGTGCTCAGAATCTGGTATGCTTGACGACTTGGCCAGGATGAGCTATTACAACTTTAATTGGATTAGTATTCAAACTATAGTGTTGGAAGTAAGTACAATCACATGAGAAATGTTTCCGTGTGAAGCAGTGAAGTGCTCTCATGATGAAGTACATTATACCCTAGCCTGAATGCTGACGTCATTCTTCGAGGCTCGTGAATAACGCCAGAGACCGGCCAAAAACCGGCGTGTGGTTTGACCTTTGACCTCTCATAGAGATACACACAAATTCTACACCAACATTACCAAGCAAGTACCGTATCCACCATGCATGTACTGTATGCATACTAACTACCACACACGTGGTAAGCTTTCCATATCTGTGTTTTGATTGGCCAACCGAGGTGAGTCAGACCAATCAAAACAAACCCAGCTACGGTAGCTTTCAGTCACTGCATTTATCCAATGGTATCATTATACCCAATGGAATCACTGGATCTGAATAGCTGGTACCTGTCTTTATCCTTGCGGATAAAGACAGGGGCCCAGTCTTATTATACCCTAGTTGGTATGACACTTCTCTGGAGTTGCAAAGGTCATGGGTTCGAATCCATACCCGAGTAGTATGCCTGTGATTGTTTTCACACTGAGTATCGATAGGGCCACTGATTTTCCGCGATCGCGGAAAACGGACGGAATTCGCGGAATCCGCCCTTTGAAACGGAAAACGGGATTTCAGAAAATTTGATTTTTTTTTTTTTTTTTTTTTTTTTCTTGACGCCAAAACTATTGAAATTGCATTCTTTATTAAGATTCTTTTTGTTAAACTAAAAGGGCATCAGAAATCAGACCATTAAAAAGTACGAGATCGTAACCGTGGATCATTCTGTTCTACTTCACACCATCCTCAATGTTTACACACATGATGTACACACGTTGTTAACATGGTTAAGCGAAGGGCATTATTCGCGGCACGTTTTAAACATTTTTTGTTCACCCAAATTGCATTTTCTCCCTCTCTTTTACCAACAATAATACACAAACTAGCTTACCTATGATCTATAAGAACACATACAATGTTTTTTCATCTCGGAAAGGTCTAAAATAAAACCGTAAACTGTCAACATTCTGTCGCCAAAGCGAAAACAAAATGGCTGACATTTTGTTTGTGGATGGAGAATGGTCACGTCCATAGACTTGTTCCCAAGTCTTTGATCATGCTGAAACAGCGCCCTCTTGTGGATACACTCCTGTCATTAGCCTACAATGTGGCTGATGCAGAGAATCAACTGCAGTTTTAGACTTGGAATCAAGTCTATCACATCATGTGCATTGATACTGCAGTCACAGTGCAACCTTTTTAGAACAGCAGTATACAAAATAATCAACAATTATAAAAAAAAGTATTTTTTTGAAATTTGTCAGTTCAAATGAACATTTTACGAAGTCAACAGTGCAACTTATCTCAAATTGATTTTTATAAGTGTGTCCCTGGGTATTAAACAACCTTTTATCTAATTAAAAAAACATGAAACGGAATTTTTTGTGCCTGAAACGGAATTCATGTTTTTGCCAAACGGAATTTGCACTTTTCTGAAACGGAAAATCAGTGGCCCTATATCGAGTGCAAACACACACACCGGTGTATAGGGGTGAAAACCAAAATTAATGTACACCATACCCTATTTGAAATCTTGTGTTTAATTAAAGTAACTAAAACAACCACACAGACTACCAAGGCATGTTATTGTTACATGTGTCTCAAAAATGAATATTCACCAGTTAGATTGATTTTTTTTCATGAAAGTAAACAACTGGAACACAAGTACTCTTCCACTTGTACCATAACGCAATGAAGCTAAGTATGCTTTGAAACTTTGCAAGGTGGAAATACGATATAGTAAGGTTTGCGGTAACATCACGTAATGACAATCGCTAAATGAGTTGGGGTGGTTCTGAAAAGAGCCTTTAAATGAAGCTGTTCACTTTTCCTGATGTTTGTTGAGTCACACAAACTTTCTCTGGAGCTACATTCTGTTTTTTGAGGCAAGTGTTTGGCAAGATAAGAAAACTTACAAGGTCTAATGATGAGGATAGTAGAAAACATCCCTTGAAATATTTCTGTCTGAAATTTCATATTTGATGAGAAATAAATAATCTAGCTGAATTTCGTGTTTGGAGTTAATCGCTCAGGGAGCATTTTATTCATTTTGTTTTGGCATCAATGCAATGCAAAATTTGTAATCGCGTTTTTCAAAGTTCTCTCGTGACCCAGATAGCCGATCCGATCTATCTCAAACTTCTACAGTTTTGTCAGTTTATGTATATGGTGGATTACATAAAGTGCTTACACTGCCAGCAACTTTTTTGCTAGCAAAACCAATTCTGTAATGTTCCTTTAAGAAACCATGTTCTGCACATTCCTCTAAAGAACAAACCCAACCTCTCATCCAATGATACAATTCTCTTGGTTTGATCTTCACTACTTGCCTTCTTCCACCTTGTCGCCATAGTAATAAATTGTACAATTTATTAGTCTAGACACTGTACCTAATGGTTACTTTTCCTCTAGTCTGGCCATCTATGAAGGAAATTAAGTTTGGCGGCCGGCTGCAGAGACTTCTCTTACCAACTTCTTTTAAAGATGAATTCACTACTCCCATGAATTATTCAGGCTGGAATTTTAGGGTACGCTTCCGTGGCTCAAGTCGGCGCTTTAACATTCTTGAATTAGAGTGAGTTATGTTACCCATTTGCGCCGCAAAATTTGCTAGTAGGATTCAGAAGAATTTGCTCTTGGAATATGTAATTTGTCTTAACTGGGGTCATAAATTGAGCACAAATGTTGCCCTAATGGTCATAAATTTGGCGCGAGGGTAGCGCTATCCCTAAGATTGTCAGCGGCGTTAGGTTAGGGACTATGTTCCCTTTGAAGATTGTTCATTCTCCGGTGTGGACAAAATGGAAATCGTTTTGGTGACTGAGTCACATTTCCCCCATTTATTTCTCTTTGAGGATTTCTTTTAAAAAAGTCAGCGATTGATGGAGAAGCAAATGTGTTCAAATTAGATACATACTCATGGACAGAACGTAAATGATTGTAAAAGCTGCTAATTTTATAGAAACAAACTATAAAAGTAATACTTATTTCATGGATTTTGAAAGAACTGTTGTGAATGAGGCATGATGGGGGTGGTTCATACAAACTTTCGAATAACATCCATGACTTGGTTTGGATTGATAGTGTTGTTGTTGTTGTTGTGATTGTTTTGATTTTGTTGTTGATTTGGTCTGCAATCTAAGGAGAAAGCTGCTATCTGATTTCTCTTGATTTGTTCAAAACTTTTTTTTGCAAACTTATTTGAATCTAAGGAACACTGCTGATATATGCATTACATGTTGACAGGTTCAGTGTACAATAGTGGCCTTGGCCATGAATGATTCTCTCCCTCCCTCTCTCTCTAGTCGGCCGAGGTCGGAGTCATGTTTAGGCTTGCCCATCCCTTTGAATGATTCTACATCTAGAGTTGACACTGATATCAGAGCAGGACTCCTTAATGTTGGATAACCTGTTAAGGTAGCCCCGTCTCCGTCACAAGTATTTTGACCAAGGCCAATCTTATAAGTTAAACATCAAGCTTATTGAACCCCCTGCACTTTCATGTTTTAAGATTTTGCTGAAGTCATTTGAAAGGGTTTGGGTACTTCGAGGCACAAGGCTTAAACGCCCACAGATTTACATTGAACTTACATGGTTTAAAGATATCGATTGTAGAAAGCCATCCTTAAAATAATGCATTTCTCTCTGAGGAAGGCGCCTCTCCTTAAAACATTTCTCTGTGATGTTCAAAACTTGACAACTCATGAAACTTCTACAGGTAATTTTGTTTACATATCTTCATTCATAGTGAGTAGGGATTCATAATGTCATGGCCAAAGACTTGATCTACAAAAGGTATCAAAACCCATTAATGCGCAGACAATTTTGTTTATGAGCAGCTGAATTGAGAGGATTTGTTTTTCATTGGAATATATCTTGCCACCTTGCCACCAAACATGAATCTTTGATTTGAAGAAAATGAACACACCGGTGAACGTTGAAGAGAATTATTCATTAGTTTTGCATTTTTCCCCCAAATGGCGTGCTCATCATTAATGAGTAAGTCTGTTCCAGCAAACCTTGTTGGTTTTAGTAGTGTCAGAGATGAAGTATTTATCCCCAGTAGACTTGATAGGGACCTTGAGATGTGTAGAAGAGGACACTCAAGAGAGTACAAGATGCATCCAGAAAGACTCTGATTAGGGTTAGCCTTACTGACCTAGTAAGAAGACTAGTGTCTCCCAATCAGATCAACATCTTGTTTCATCCATGAGCTGTTACCATGCCTTCCTCCCTGATGAATACAAGAGCCGGTGATGAGTAGACATTATGCTTATTAATTAAAGTGATAACCAGACTGGCATTTGCTTGGAAACCTCAATCTCATGGCATTTTCTAAATTAATGGAAAGAGCTGCTGCATACTCCATGTGCATTAAATTTATTATTATACATGTATGGAACTATCCCGCTACAAACAATGACTGATGATACACGTGTACCCAAGAAAGTCGGCCAAAACGTTACTAGTCTAGTATCGGCCTCATTTTCTTATTTAAAGACACACTGGACACCTTCGGTAATTGTCAAAGACTAGTCTTTTCGACATATGCATAAAATAACAAACTTGTGAACATTTGAACTCAATTGGTTGTGTTGACTTTGCGAGATAATAATGAAAGAAAAAACACCCTTGTAACACGAAGCTGTGTGCTTTCAGAGTATTGATTTTGGGACCTCAAAATCTAATTGTAACAACTGTTTTGAGTAATTACCAAAAGTGTCCACTGCCTTTATTTGGGAATAATTTGACTTTAAAGTTAACCATTTTTCAATGGCATCACTCACAATGACTGCATTCAATATCAAAGTGTGTAATCTGCCAAAATGTTGAGCTCTTTTCGGCTCATTTTGAGTTGTTAACAGTAGCATTCATTGTGATACTCTGAAGTAATCAAAGTGATTCAGTTCAAACAATACTGATGCCATAGAGTTATATATAAGAACTAGAGGGCGCACTGGCCTATATACGCGCCCCGGCATGCACGCAGGCGGCCATTTTCTAAGTTGACAAAACTGGCATCCCACAGTGTGTGTTTGTGCGGCCATTTTGTAAGTTGAACAAAACAGCATCGCGTAGCGTTTAATAAACACAAACTCCAACGTGTTTTTCATGTTCAACGCGCGTGCAGAATGACGCGCTTGTCATCTTGCGGTCCCGTGGTGTTTGTGCACGAAGCATCACCCGTGCGCCCTCTAGTTCTTATATATAACTCTATGATTGATGCTCACAGTCCATACTTTATTTTCAATACTTTCAAAACTTGATGTTGAGCATGGCACTCACTTGGATAGCCATGGCTCTATATGGGAGAAACAGAAGGCAGTCGCTATCATGTCTCTGGCATTGGTTTTGTGTCTCAAAATGCTGTATTTGTAGAGTTTACATTCATCTAAGTTTACATTCATCTAAGTATTTAGCACATAAACCAAGAAACACTGCTGTGCCGTTCCAGGTCAAAGTTGAAGACCTATATTACATACCTGCTATCTGACCCAATTTTGTAGTCATTATACGGTGTTGGTTTAAAATTCAAAATAACATTTTCATTGTAAGGAATCCAGTTTACTATATCTACATGTTGTAGCCCAAAGGTACTAGATCTTAATAACTGTATCGTTTTACACATATCCAATCTACTATCTAGTGCAATTACAGGCGTTACCCTTCTTAGTTTGTGCAAGTAATCCAGTTGATGTTGTGTGGAAGCGCTGTAGGCCCTTATCATCCCTTGTTCTGCAGACCCACTATGTGTATCATCATCATCACTACATTATCTCCTACATGTTCACTAGTATTGTATGGTGCTTGGAGGAGATGACAAACTGTCTTGGATAAGTGGTCTCCTGTCTTGTCATATCAAAGAGGGATCATGCAGAAGGTTAACGTACCCCTCTGGGCGACTGGGCGTATCATGGTTACATGGGCGTAGAAGTTTTGGTACTGTACACACAATCAGTTGTAGTTTCAATCACTGGCAGTAATTCTATACCTAAATCTTGCTGTAAGCTCTTTTGATTGCAGCAATGTTGAATTCTGTCCCATTTTTGTAAGAACATTGTCTTTCTAAGAGATGTTAAATTTGCATCGGGGATAAAGAATATTAATTTTTGTTTTTACCCATACACCGATGTGCACTGTATACTCAGTACTTTCCCCGATTCCTGTGAAAAAATATCACAGGCATGTTACTCGGGTGGGATTCGAACCCACAACCAAAATTAATTTTCTTTATCCCCGATGCAAATTTAACATCTCTTAACATCTCTTAACATCTCTTAATTTAACATCGTTGTGGTACCCGCTGCCAAAACATAGGATTCGAACTGCCTCTAGCTACCGGGCAACCTTGGTAGTCTAGTTGGTAAGACACTGCTCTAGAATTGCAAGGGTCGTGGGTTCGAATCCCACCCGAGTAACATGCCTGTGATATTTTTTCACAGGACTCGGGAAAGTACAGAGTATCCAGTGCTAACACACATCGGTGTATGGGTAAAAACCAAAATTAATATTGTCATTCTAGTTAAGCCCGGTTCATACTTCCTGCGAATGCGAATGGGATGCGAATTTGATGTGAATTTGACGTCACAACTCCTCTTTCGCTGCGACATTCGCAAGAGAGTTGAGCACATATCAACTCAGTGCGAATTTCGTGCAACATTCGTATCGCAATCGCATTCCCAGGAAGTATGAACCGGGCTTTAGTTTGTTGCTACTCAAGTATGCCAATGTGAAACTATGTATTTAATAAAAACACAGACATTGTCAATCTTATTATGTTCTTTTCTTAGACCTTTATCAACCTTGGTAGAGTCTTGAGATGTGTCAATGTGGGATATTGCTTGTAATCAACTTGTAGCCTTGAATTGCAGTCTCACAAATACAATTTATGCAACAAGCCTCGAGCTTGGTAGATTTGTACTGGCCTTAAATATTACCATGGCAACTTGCTCCATCTTAACTTACATTAGTTGGACCTGTCACCATCCTTCCATGTGAGTGTAATGCATTTAACACACAAAAATGCAAAAATTATCTTTTTCTTTGCGGTACAGGAAAGAGTATGAGATGTGTTTCCAGCTATTAGTTAATTGCGCTGATTATTCTTCCTTCGCTGAAACAAGAAGATGAGCACATAATCAATAATATTGCTGGCAGAGATTTTTATTTTCCCAACTTTGTTTGTATTAATGACCTTGCACAACCGGCTCCTTGCACAATCTCACTTAATGTGATATTTTCCTGATATTTTTCAGGTTGGTGATCATTTCATCATACTAAATGTATTACATACATTTACCTTTGATATAATGTTAAATACAATCTCATTAATGCTCAGAATTAAATATGCATTCACTTCTGTGAAATTTTAGTTAGTTCTTGAAACCACTGGGGGAAAATGTACTTTTCATACATGCAATGATTCAGCAACCACCCCGTACTTTGCCTTAAGTTTTAACACTCTATCAAGGATGAGGGGTTGACCTTATCTGAAATCAGCTCATCAAATCTGCGACAGCTACTTGTAAATTCCAGGCAAGGAAGTCCGGACAGCTTTTAGTGTCCCCTTTTGTTTATATAACAAATTAATACACCATTACACTTATGTTGTGTTTATTATCAGGAACATTTCTGCGCAAATATATTTCTTTGACCAAATGTCAGTGAGCTGGCCCTACAGATTTATATTTGCTGAATGGTATTTAGCTTAGCTGGTAGCTGCTTTGTGTTGGGCCAGACTTTGATTAGTGTGTGTACCTTTTGTAATTGTTTTGTAAATGTTGAGGGCAGATACAAAACTTCTATTATAAAATAACTCATTGAAAACGAGATGGTTACATCTAATTTTGACATTTTGAAAAGATGCTGCAGCAGATTTCACGCAATGCTAGGATTAATCCTATCTCGATTTACATGTAGGATGAGTAAATGACCTGTCCTAACTTAGGTTGGGCTCATTGCGTCTTAACATCTTAACATCTATGGATATAGAACTGAACTCGTCCTAAGATTAATCCTGTTGGTTGGGTAGCCTTGCTCAAGGCAGTCGAATTATTTACTCCGAAAAAAGACCGCCACTGTATAAAAACCCACCAGTATTCACTGTGCGTAACATCACACGACACGATGCCTCCGTACACTATCAGCATGCAGAGGCCGTCAGGCCGACAGCCTTGTAGGGTCTGTGTTGAAGCCACTGACCTCATTACTATAATAAGCGAAGAGTTCCCACGCCTGTCAGCTCATTACCATAAAGCCCGCGAAAGACGAGACATGTCTACATCACACACCACCACCACGGACGCTCAGCGAGCATGATAGGCGTGCGTGATTGGACGTCAAAATGAATAATTCATTTGCCTCACATCCTGTGTAGTCTGATAGGTCTGACGAAAGATATACATTCATGGGCTGCATACTAGCATATCCGAGAGCCCCCCCAATTTTTTCCACTTGTGGAAATTTTTCAATACAACACATTAAACCCGGAAGTTACAGACCCGACAAGGCTGTCGGCCTGACGGCCTCCGCATGCGGTTAGTGGTACGAGTGCGGATGACTTATGTGCACAGTAGTCGTACGATGTGACAGTGTGTATACGGGTGGGTCATGCGGTGTGATCGCACGCACCACGCACAGGGTATACGGGTGGGTTTACAGCGGCGTCTTTTCGGAGCGAATAATGCGACTGCCTTGAGCAAGGCTATTGGTTGGGAAGAGTTAAAATCAACACCTGCCGTCTATTTCACCAAACTCTTCCTAACTCAGGATTAATCTTAGGATTTAATACAAGTTCAGTTCCGTATCCAAAGACGTAGGACACATTGAACCCTTCCTAAGTTATAAAGACGGGTTACAACTCGTCTTAACTCGAGATAGGTTTAATCCTAGCGTTTCGTGAAATTGTCTGCTGGTTCCCTTTAAAACAGTCACTAGTACCTGTGTTTCATCCCCCCCAATTGGACAGGAGTGAGGGTAGTAATTGGTGCAGAAGCAATTGGCTGCAGATCGGAATCCACTATGGTGATAGATTCTAGGCTACAGTCTGAGGCCAACCTGTTTGGATTACTACTGGTGGATTGTACAGTCACCCTGCTCACCTTGCTGCTTTCAATATGTGCCCATCTTCAGTTGGGTTCCATGTATGCTCAGACACAAGCACTGACTGATTGATACACAAAAGGGGCTCGCTTATACCTCAGAGCCTCATTTTTGTTGTTTATATGACAATGACAAGGCTGTGTAATGGTTATGAATGTTAAAGGCAGTGGACACTATCGGTAATTACTCAAGTAATTGGGAGCTGTTGATGGTATAAAACATTGTGAGCAACGGCTCCCTCTTTGATTTTGAAACCTCAGATTTAGAATTTGAGGTCTCGAAATCAAGCATCTGAAAGCACACAACTTTGTGTGACAAGGGTGTTTTTTCTTATATAATTATCTCGCAACTTCGATTGATTGAGCTCACATTTTCACAGGTTTGTTATTTTATGCACACGTTGAGATACACCAACTGAGATGACTGATCTTTGACAATTACCAATAGTGTCCTGTGTCTGTAATACATGGTGCATTAGGGATAAGAATATTAATTTTGGTTTTAACCATTATAAAGACAGATGTGTTTATTACACTTTACACTGGGTTCTTTCCCAAGCTCTGTGAAAAAAACCACAGGCATATTACTCGGGTGGGAATCGAACCCACGATCCACCATTGCAATTCTAGAGCAGTGTCTTACCATTTTTTTTTAAATAACTGTAATGGTTGTAACGGTCATTGTCTGCATTGCTGTTATTTAATGTATGGAGCACATGTAGCTCTTTTATTTTTAGAGATTTTTAATTAGACGCAACATGTCAGAGCGTAGGACGCAAAACGTGCTGGCTGCACCTATTAATTGCCAATCTGTTTAAATATTCTCAGCTGTGTTATGGAATGTTACATGATGGCAGAGATTACAAAAATGGCCGCTGTGATGAAATGTCAACCAAACATCAATGCCATCCGAGAATTGGCTAAGACCTTCTTGTGTATTTGCCAGGTCTTGAACTTTGCTCTTGAAGGGCCACAACAATCTTCCTCTCTTAAGGGCACTTTTATGTGGCAAAAGCACCACAGCAAAAGCCTAGGGCACCACAGCAAAAGCCTAGGGCACCACGGCAAAAGCCTAGGGCACCACAGCAAAAGCCTAGGGCACCGCAGCAAAAGCCTAGGGCACCACAGCAAAAGCCTAGGGCACCACAGCAAAAGCCTAGGGCACCGCAGCAAAAGCCTAGGGCACCGCAGCAAAAGCCTAGGGCACCACAGCAAAAGCCTAGGGCACCACAGCAAAAGCCTAGGGCACCACAGCAAAAGCCTAGGGCACCGCAGCAAAAGCCTAGGGCACCACAGCAAAAGCCTAGGGCACCACAGCAAAAGCCTAGGGCACCACAGCAAAGCAATTCGAGAAAAGGGTGGTCAAGACCCAGAAAGGGCGATCAAAGAGGAATAAGCTCCAGTGGGAACGCGAGGGTGATCAGGATCTGACCTTGCAATTTGGATCCTCCTCGAGAGTAGGATTAAAGCGGGATTTGATCGCCCTTGTGGATTAATGGGCGATCAAAAGTCTAGTGGGAACGCAAAGGGCGATCAGACCCCTCAATTTGCTAGCCAAACAATGTTCTTTTGAACCCACTTTCGTTCCCCCAAAAAGGCATCACTGCGCAATCATACTCAAATGGGAATGTGACCGCGATTTCACACCTGCAACTAATCTTGTTGCGGGATCCCGATCTCGCATTATCCAGTGGGAACACGGTCTCAATCAACATTTGATCTCAACAACATGTTCAATGCTAAGGAAGTAACTATTATTAATAAATAGTACAACAATGTGATAAATATTTTTGGGGAGGAGTGTTGTTTCTAAAAACAGCTGTTAGTATGGTCTTGATGTATGCTCTGCTTATTTGTGGAATTTTAATGGTCCATTGAAATTGAAGTATCCATAATGAGGCTGGACACTGGGAAAGTCTGGCCATTTTGTTAAAAAGAAAATTACTGTTCATAATTGCTAATGTGTACTGCAAACAAGACAATAACAGTATGATACATGTAAAGGTCAAAGTAACATTTTGGTTCCCTTTATTAAAGGAGCATGTTGCCTTGGATCGGTCGAGTTGGTCTGTGAAAAGCGTTTGTAACCGTCTGTTATAAAATGCATATGATTAGAAATATATTTTAAAAGTAGAATATAATGGTCCACACAAGTATCACTCGAAATTGCGTGGTTTTCGTTTTATCACGTCGACAAACACGGTCGGCCAACTCCCATAAATGGCTGACCGTGTTTGTTCACAAAGCAAAAGGAAAACCCCGCTATTTCGAGGAAAATGTGTGTGGATCATTGTATTCTACTTTTAAAGCATCTTTCTAACCATATGCATTTTATAACAAGCGGTTACAAACGATTTTCAAAGACCAACTCGACCGATCCAAGGCAACGTGTTCTTTTAAAGACACTGGACCAGTCTTCTCACTTGGTGTGAACTTAAAGACCTGCTTGAACGAAAATGTCAAGTCGTGGACTTTGCTGAATTCCACTTAAAATGTTTTCGATGAATAAGGAAATCGAGTCATTTGATTATAAATAGGTTTCAATTGTGTATGCCCTTGTTCAGAGCTTTTCTGCGAGATTTGCGAAAAGCCCCGTTACGTAATCACTCTCAAAATGTCATAAGTAGATAAAGCCGCTTTGTTGCAGCGTGGATGTATAACAAAACAAACTCCCACAAATGATGTCAGCGGCATTGTCCTTTGACGCCCACTCTCAACAGCAGAAGTGTTTTTAGTTTTTCAAAAAACCTTTAGGTAGGGGCCTGATTTTTTACTCGATAATTACGAAAAGTTCAGAAGTGTACACATATCAAAATTACATTAAAATGGTGAACAAGTGCATTATAAACAAGTAAAATCACCATTTCTGTTGAAAACATTCCGCTCAGGTAGCTTTTTAATGCATTAAATAAAAAACATGTGAAAATTTGGGCTCGATAGGTCATTGAATTTTGCGAGAGAATAATGGAAGAAAAACACCCTTGTTGCACATTGTGTGCTTTCAGGTGCTTGAATTCGAGACCTCAGCTGAGGTATTCAAGTATTTCAGTGAGAAATTACTTCTCTAAAGCGACGATACCTCAGAAGGAGCTGTTTCTCACAATGTTTTAAACTCTGAACTGCTTTCCAATTATTTTGAGTAAATACCAATAGTGTCCAGTTCCTTAGAGACATTATGACTGCATGTAAACACGTACGGCGGTTACAAGCTCATCTGACAATATCTCATCTAGAAATTCACAGACAAGCTAAAATTGTAAGTCAGTATAATTATTGATTCACCCTGACTGTGCACTTTATCTCCATGGAGTAAAGACTAAATATGGCAAATTCAAAAAGTGCGCTTGATCTCTAAGTTTATAATGACTGATTATGGCAAACTCTTAATGTTGCCATGCAAAGTAACATTTACAGGCATGAGTAAAATTACACAAAACAATGCAGCAAAGGATTAGATTCTGCAAGCGCAGTACAATTATGTCGAAAGTCACCCATTGGGATTTCATTTTCACAGGGTAATTACAGTTAATGTGCCAAGAATACTGAAGGAATACTGAATGACGGTAATCAATATTCCTTGAACCCACAGGAGAAGTGACATTTATATGGCGTTTGTCATTTAAACCAGTTCATATTGATAGTTTGCCTACTATATGCCTCTCTTAATATTTATGCATGAGGTACATCACAATGCTAACTCAAAAGGAGGCAATGGGCCCAGCCACTGCAAATGATGGGGGGCGTGCGCCCATAGCCTCATTTTGGGTTAGAATTATGATGTCATGCTTAAACAGCTACCTGAGCGGAATTTTTTCAACGGACATGGTATTTTAACTTGTTTATAATGCACTTGTTCACCATTTTAATGTAATTTTGATATGTGTACACTTCTGAATTTTTCGTAATTATCGATTAAAAAATCAGACCACAACCGAAAGTTTTTAAAAAACTAAAACCACTTCTGCCGTTGAGAGCTTGCTTTGTTATGCCTCCACGCTGCAACAAAGCGGCTTTACAAATTGGAGCTCCCAGAGATGACGTTTTGAGAGTGATTACGTAACAGGGCTTTTCGCAAATCTCTTAGAAAAGCCCTGGATAAGGGCATTCAAAATGATTGTTATTTTACACAATTGAAATCTTTTTATAGTCATATGATCCGATTTTCCTATTCTTTGAAAACATTTTAAGTGAATTTCAGCAAAGTTTACGACTTGACATATTCGTTCAAGCAGGTCTTATTATTAAGAGAGGCGTATTTGTACTATTGCAGCGTGCTGTTACTCAGCATAGCCAGATCAACCAACCCGCTGTTTCTTCCCACTGTGCTGGTTGTGTTTGAAAACAGTATTCTGCATTCTACAGAATATTGTCAAGCTGTCCTCAACCTACATAAATGTAGCATGCCCTTGAAGGACTGTAACTTAGTCCAATTTTATGACAGATTTTCCCTGGCCAACGATCTTGATAAACCACATCCTAGAAGAAGAATTTATTGGTTGACTGAGTTCCTGCCTTCCTGTATTCCCCCAATTTGGGTTTTATTTGGAGCAGCAATAAAATGTGACTTTTTTTGAAGCTGACTTTCTTCCCCTTGGCAATGGAGACTGAGAATGGAGATGATTTGCTTTTGGTCTTCTTCTTGACTTGTCAATTGTTTTTCGTTTTCTTCTCTTTGTAGTTACAAACAGTTAGATTTATGTACATTAATTTTCCACCATTTGGTTAATTTCTTGAAACTATCCATATTATTACCATGAAGATTACTCTAGAGAAATAGGGCAGAGGGTAGACTGAGTGGCGGAGCGTATAGCAGCATTGGCAAGGGGCAGCCATCCTCTAACTCATCAATGTCAACTCCCATCCTGTCCATCTCATCTATAACTAGGTCACAGTAGTAGACAGTGACTGCCACAGCCATTTAGGCATGTATGGACAATTGTTATGTATTTGAAACTGTAGAAAATCAAAGTACAGCAACGGGATGAGAAAAGGAATAAAAACAAAACTAGACTTTAATTAAAATGGGTTATTAAAGTTGCCTGGTGTGTGTTTTTTGTTAGATAGAAAATGATGACGACATCTTTGTAATTTAAAGTCTTTCAGCTTGAAATGAAGAACCATTTTTCTAAACAACTTATCATTCATTATGGTAAGCATATAAACAAAGCTACTTAGCACAATATGGGTGTCACCCAGAATAAAAACAACTTACAGTATTTTGTGTTGGTTTCCGCTAAATTGCCATCTGGCAAGTAGAGTCACATAGCAAAGAATGTTTTTTTCTTCCCGTAATGGCTTTATGAGTATGATCCCTGACTAGGAAATAGGTTGGTCTGTCAGAAAAACATTTCCCCCTTCCCGAACCAGTAGCTCTTTCTTTGCTGTTCTGCAAGCTTGGACAATCATTGGAAAAACATTACTTGTTTCCTTATGGCTATCATGATACATTAAAGGAACATTACAGAATTGGTAAGAAACAAAATTCTTGAAGATCACAGAATTACATCAAACTTTACACGGTCTAATAATGATGATAGTTGAAATATTTCTGTCTAAAATGTCATATCTGATGATAAATAAATAATCTATCTTCGCATTTGAAGTTTATCGCTCAGTGAGCGTTTTATTCATTTTTATTTTGCAATCGATGCAATGCAAGATTTGTAATCGGTTTTCCCTATTCTCTCATGACCCAGATGGCTGTTTGATCTCAAACTTCTACATTTTTGTTAGTTTATGTATATGGTGGATTACATAAAGTGCTTACACTGCCAGCAACTGTTTTGTTAGCAAAAAAACAATTCTGTAATGTTCCTTTAATGGCCTACATGCACAGATTTGCACGACACATTGAGTTGTATTCCTTGAGTGGAACATCATTGGTGCTGTGTCAAATACACGTACATCCATCGCAAAGCATCCAGTTATATGCATGTATACATCTGTTCTACTATGAACAAATACCAGTTTGATTTTGGTTTTACCCTCACACTGATGTGTGTGAGCACTGTATACTTGGTACTTTTCCCGAGACCTATGAAGAAAAAAACACAGGCATTTTACTCGGGTGGGAGTAAATGTGTCTGCTTTATTTGATTTTGTGTTTTGCTAGACTTTATTAAGCCAATGAAATTTCATGTAGTCACCTGAAAGAGCTGCAACAGGCTTTCTTCAAACTACTCTTTGTGCATGAGAATTCAAGATTACCAACATCCCCCCCCCCAACCAACCAACCATCAGTCATGAAATCTGACCTAGTTTTCTGTTTTATCCGATGATGGATCCTGGAGAATTTATCAGCGCTGGTCTCAGTGGCTAGACAATTCTCCTAGGTAATTTCAGAATTGAAATTAGGGGTGAGGGAGAAGGAGATTTTAAGCAGGGGAGGCGACTAGTCCTGAAGAGATGAACTCTTTGAGAGTCATCAGTCAATTCATATTTAGGTTTTGTCTTCTTCATTGCAAGGGATGTATTATGTGGAGAAAGGTTGCACTGAGAATTACTGCAAGTTGTTGCTTCATCATTACTGGAAGTGGAAGTGTCATGGCCGAGTGGTTAAGAGCACCGAAATGGGTTCGAATCCCCAGCCGTGACACTTGTGTCCTTAAGCAACACACTTAACCATTGCTTCGTCCTTCGGATGGGACGTAAAGCCGTTGGTCCTATGTGTTGTGTAACGCATGTAAAAGAACCCAGTGCATTTATCGCAAGGATAAGGGGTTTCCCGAGCTGTGGCTGCTGTATGCGCCCTAGCACCTTGTAAACCCTTAGAAGGTGCTAAATAATAGTATCTCAGAAATCATACCTGCAATAACATAATCTTTCTGAAAGTTTGTATATATACCCAGCGCCTTTAGTACCTTGTTTGGTAGATAAGTGTGCTATAGGCCTATAAGACTTCAATATTATATTATTATATATATATATATCTGATCTATATTAACTGTCTGAAAAGTCCTAGCTTGTGTTCAGTGGTTGTTTCTGGTTCCCATGTTCAACAGCCGTCTATACATTCATTGCAGTAATGCTGTTGGATGTTCTGTGTAAATAAATGCTAACACTAATGGCCTCATGTTCTGACCAAAGCTTAAGTTCTGAGTAAACATGTACGTAATTGAAGTTCAAACAATGTTCCCCAAATTGATGTAATTGCAGATTATGACTAATATCTTAAATATTTATGTCTCATACAAAGTCATTTATAACAATTATGAAGATTGTTGTACATTGCGTTCCTAGTAAAAATCAGCACAAATATTATTCATTGTCACATAGTGTCATCTGGAAAAGTAATTTTGTTGATGCAGTGTCATGTTAAAGGCACTGGACACTATTGGTTATTACTCAGAATTACTCATTACTCAATAATTGTTAGCATAAAAACTACCTTGTACAAGCAATTGAGAGCTGTTGATAGTATAAAACATTGTGAGAAACGGCTCCCTCTGAAGTACTGTGGTTTTTGAGAAAGAAGTAATTTCTCACTAAAATATTTGAATTGAATAAGAGACCTCAGCTGAGGTCTCGAATTCAAGGCATCTGAAAGCACACAACTTGTGCGACAAGGGTGTTTTTTCTTCCATTATTCTCTTGCAAATGCGACGACCAATTGAGTTAAAATATTCATAGGTTTGTTATTTTATGCAATATGTTGAGATACACCATGTGAGAAGACTGGTCTTCGACAGTAACTGAAGGTGTCCAGTGCCTTTAAGTTAAGTTGCTGGATCTTCACAAGAAGTAAAGTTGAACCATGATGTTGTTTGTCGTTTGCTCAATCATTTTTTTTCCTGCGGGTGTTGTTTGGCTACTTGCTTTGTGGGTGGAGGGGGTGGTGAGCTGACTGCCATAAGGACTGCCATGAGGATTTGCTCTTGTTTATCAGTCGTAACTCAGACAGGCTGGCAAATCAGGACTAATCAAAAACCATGTTTGGATGTTTAGTCTTTTGCTGAATTGAAAAGTTAATATCAAAATGTCAAAATTCTAAGTAGTATTAAGAAATAATTAACATTAACATTCAAGACTAAACAAAAACCATGTTTGTATGTTTAGTCGTTGGCTGAATTTTAAGAAGTTAATATCAAAATGTCAAAATTCAAAGTAGTATTAAGAAAAAATTAACATTTAGATTACTTGGTCTTGCAGTTGATTTTATGTTAACGTTGAGTATTCCTGGAAAGGGTAGTAAACATTTTTCATAATAAACAAATTGTCTATGTTTGAAAAGTTGAGATTATCATATTTTCACTTCGGGTTTGTTTGTCGTCCTTTTCGATCTTTTTTCCTTCTAGAAATTCAAGGGCACATCGTTTGTTCGTTGTAGAGTTTGTTTGAAACATTGAGACTTTTCTGGATTTCAATGTTTGCATCTCATGGGTGTTAATGCAGTTGACAAAACAATGTTTATTTTCCGCTCGAAAGGTTCAAAAACTGGTTCAATGTTTCTTTTCAAATCTCAAGCCGGTTTTGCTGTAGACCTCCCAAATTTATTTTTCAATGCAGGGTACGTTTTTTTTTGCCCAGTGGAACTACTTAAATGGCACTGTCTTTCGTAACTGTTTGTTCTTTATTCTCCGCAGACTGGAACCTGTAAGACTTAAACGTTATGAAACCTAAACACATACTAAGGAAAATATTAATTACCATGATCAGTCAGTTTAAATTAAGCAATCAATTATGGTACATGTAAATCACTCTTGGCATTTTGATGGTTGCAAATACTTGTGTGAATCATTATTTTACATTAGCTAAATGATTTGTTTAAAATAAATACAAAAACTATTATCAGCTTCTTGACCTTAGGCCTATAGTTCTGAAATCGAATGGACAAGAATGGAAAGAATATTAACATTAGTAAATGATAACTCTTAATTTCTTCTTCATTTTTTTGTTTAGTCTTTAAGCAAAAATTTGTATCAAGAGTAACACATGCCAAAAAATATTTTGTTGACAGCAAACTTGTTCTGCATTATTTGATCGCTTTTGAATCATTTCAGGCTAAATGGGTCCAAGACAGGCTCCATGGTCCAAGTAACTGCTTTGAATTGGCCTAATATTGACCCAGAAACATTTTATAGAGTTTAATAGTGGACATCGATCACCTTTACAATATCTGTGCTTTAAAGCCTCTAATTTTCGAGTTGAAAACTAAACAAAAATTAAATCAAAATAGTTTACTTGTAACAGAAATAGGTACCAGAAATGCATCCGAAACCACCAGAGAGCACATACAGTAGCCAGAGCTTCCAGGGCCCTTAAGAGGGGGGGGGGGGAGAGACAGACTTGGCGCTGCGCGCTTGTGTTGTTTGCTACGCACACGTTTCTATTTTTTGTAGTGATTTTAGGTTGCACTCCCACTTTTTCCGTTTGCACTCCCACTTTCCAAATTCCTGGCTAAGACACTGGTCCTTTTCTTAGTCCAATACCAACCAACCTCCCAGATTTGTCCTTCAGATGTGACATAGCTGTAAAGCCATGTATTGTGTTTACATTTAATGAAATAACTACTTACTATTATGAAGTGGAAAAGGATTGCCTAGGTAAACTGGCACAGTTTGGCTGCAAACTCTAACTTTCTATAACCTTCAGTTACAAGTACCGAGTATACACTGCAACACACATCAGTGTACGGTTAATAACAACAAATAATATTCTTTATCCCTGATGCAAATTTAACATCTCTTATATCGTTGCGGTACCCACTGCCAAAACGTAGGATTCGAACTGCCTCTAGCTGCCGGGCAATCTCGGTAGTCTAGTTGGTAAGACGCTGCTATAGAATTGCAAGGGTCGTGGGTTCGAATCCCACCTGAGTAACATGCCTGTGATATTTTTTACAGGACTCGGGAAAGTACTGAGTATACAGTGCTGACACACATCGGTGTATGGGTAAAAACCAAAATTTATATTCTCCAGTTATAAGGCACTCAATAAACGGTTTATCTCAATCAAAAAGGCATTGAATTATCATTTGTTGAAAACAACTTGACATAAACTGTGCACCTATATTTTCCCACCAATCCCCTATGTCTGAAAAGTATTACTTCTATCAAATATTACGGATCCTTTCAATTATTTTCAAATAAATCTATGTTGAAGACCTGTGCAGTTGAAGGTGAAGAATAAAGACTGGTTTATACTTCCTGCGAATGCGAATGCCATACAAATTTTGACATCACAGACAGAGCTGTATTCGCAGCAAATGTATTGCAGGAGTTGAGCTCAAGTCAACTGATGCAAGTTAGGGAAAAAAGATAAATGTTGGCGTAACCCGACCTACCTTAAAAATGCAGCCGACCATGGATATTTTTATTTACGGGAAGAAATTCAATGATTAAAATCTATTAAAGACATACAAAGAAAAATAAATGTCATCGACAGTTTAAAAATAGACTCTTTGTTGTGTGTAGCCTTGTTTTCTTTTGTTATCGTGTAATACTACCAGTAAACATTTAGAAAACATGTCATTTTCGTTGCTGGGAGGAAGGAAAAAAAAAAGTTTTTGCGAATTTTGTGACGCCAACATTTGTATTGCAATCGCATTCATGGGTAGTATGAACCAGCTTTAGGAAAGGCATTGAGACTGAGATTGAACAAATAATAGTTGTTTGGAGTGAGACTGGTTCTTAATTCACAATTGCTTCCAGTAAATTCCAACCTAAACTTCCGCCCTAATCAGTAATTAGAATGCAGTCATTAGTTGTCCAAATTGCAGACTTTGGAAGCCTTTCAATGTTTCTACCGAATTTTCGTGTAACATTTTAATGAAAGCAATTGACCTTTGTCTCTGCTAAGCATTTTGATCTCCTATGTGTAAATACTTGACTGATATACAATACCGGAGTGGAGAGAATGCAGGGTACACTCCTATCACTCCACAAATCTAGCTGTAATCTAATCAATGATGGCAATAATTTAAAGAGAAACACTGAATTTCGATGTTCTAATCTGATTGATAATCAAAAGAATAGACCCTATTCACAACGCGCAGCGCAAATACACGCGCGCCTCCCATCTGCCAATTTGTGGGTCAAAATGTGCACGCAAGGAATGGACTCCCAAAAAAGGCAAAAATGCTAGATGCGCATGGTTCAAATGCAACCATTAACAACTTTGCAGGTTACAATTTTTTATTTTTTTTTATTTTTCGAAAATTATGTTTTTCTTGAAAACATTTTTACAAAATGGATTTCCCATGAGATAAATATTGATATATATTCTTTCTTTCTACGTTTGTTCTTACAGCCAGATTGACTACCGTATCTGTACCATTGTAGACATTCATCAATTGATAGACTGCATGCAGCCTGTGACGTATTCATTTGGAAGTCTGGTATGTAACATTCAATATTATTTTCCATTTTAAGGACTAATTATAGGATTGGTGATTGAACAAATAAAAAAGTAAATAAAAAGAACATATAATTTCAATATGGCACGGATAACAAATTTCCTATTATTACCAATATAATACAAAAAAATAAGCACATGAAATGCAGTCAAGATAAGATCATAATCAGTGTTTGAAGACTGGGTCGCGACAAGTTCTTAAACTACCGTTTAAACCCAACAGGGTTGTGGCTCTTTATCGCACGGCCATGACTCTGCAAGGAACGAGTCACTATACTCTTTTATTCCCATTCATAAATGCCTTTTTGGTTAAAAGACTTTATAAAGCATGAAACTTTGTCAAACTTATCCGATTTCCGACGTCTCTGAGCTCTGTACCTGTAGTTACATTTTTATGACTGAGACAGTTTTCAGATATGCATTTGTGCCCGTAGTATGCATCTAAATGTATCTGAAAACAACTGGTTACAAACAGCTCCAGCTGGTCATTATCAATTGTTTAAACACCCCCACTTGACGCGCTCTTCACCAATAGGAATAGCTAAACTGTTTGAGGTATTTATGACTGGTTTTTAAAAACACCAGGCATGTTATGTATTCTAGTAGTATTCCATTACTTTAAACCCTCACATAACTAAGTGTTTATCAGCTTATAACACATGCTTTGTGCACAAAACCTTGGGGTTTCATAATCTGCCTTTTCAAAAGATGACGCAAAAAGACTAGAAATAAATCCAGACCAGTTTAGTGAGTGGTGTAGTAGCCAAATAGCGATTGATTTTATTGATGAAGCATTTTACACAGTGAAGGTGTTTGTGTTCACTAGACTGGTCAATGAATACTCCAGACACCTGTTAAGGATTATCAGTAGCCTAGATCTACTCTGATTCCATATGTGGACAGTTTGTATGCCTCATTAACCATACACAACACACAAGGTTTTAGTTAAAGACAAGTTTAATGGCAAAACTGAGTTGATATTGACATGGATAGTGAAGGAGTCCAATTTGTCACTGGACCTCCGGCCCGAGGTCAATTATTTTAGTCATGGGCCAGTAAACTTGTGACCTCACAAGTCCAGCGGTTTTGTGTGTTTTCAATTGAATAATAGTCACAACTTTAATGGCCAAACTGAGTAGTTATTGATGTGATCAGTGAAGGGGAGCATTCTGGACTCCAATTTGACCTCTGAACCTCGGTCCAAGGTCAATTGTTTTAGTCATGGGCCAGTAAACTCACGACCTGACAGTCTGGCGGTCTAGTGTTTTTCAATTGACTAATAAAATAGTCACTGTGTAAAAGATTTAACAGAAAGAAATGATGTTCAAATGATGACTTTGAGTCTGGTATTTATATACTAACCCTAAAGACAAATGAAATACATCTTGTCTCGTCTTAGTGTTTGATCAAATAAAAGCAGTTTACATGTTAAACGGTGAAGAAAGCTGTTTTCGTATGAAGATTCTGGTCTTGCGAAATAAACTTCACCCTTAATTTGTTTTAAGCCCTCGGTCTTTCGGAATTTTACCTTAATTTTGTTTAAATATTGTTTTACTCCTTTTGAAGTTGATAATAATTATTATCAAAGTTCACTCTATTGAATGTATTTCTAGTGTCACTTAATCATGATGGGAACACAATTGTATCTTATATCATTGACCAAGGCAACAGGAAACATTTTCTGACATTGTCTTTAAACTTACAACAATTTTATATTTAGCCGATATGCTTTGTAATTGTATATTGTCTTCTTGTGACTTGGCCTGAATGATTTGTTAACAAATCTTGCTAATGTCAAGTTTTACATGACTGTAAATGTACATGCTTGTTAGCTGATAATTGACTGTACCAAAAGCCTTCCCCTTGCTTCCCCTATTAAACCAATGATGTAAACAGACTTCAAGTAGCTGGTGCTTCCTTCACAAGGCTTTCTTACATGGATTAGCAAGTAGGGGCTTATCTCTAATTGTGTGTATAGTACATTGTGGTGAGACTAGCTAACAGTTGACAGTTCATTTACATTATGTTGTGTGTGCAACCCACATGTGTAAATTGGATTGACCTCAGGTTTGAGGTCATGGACAATGGGGCAGACACAACATACAGGGTAAAGGGCTTAGTCATAAATCACCAACAACTAACACTTTAGAGCTGGCTGGATCTTGTCTCTCTATACAAATACACATTACCATGCAGTGTTATTGCTCAGCATTTTGGGTGATTTGGGGATACTTGGTAACTGAGTTTGTTTAAAATGTTGTCACTCCCCTTCCCCATGACAACTTTGGTTATCACTGCACAGTTTGAAGAAAAAACAACCTGTGAAGGTCTATGTTTTGACCCAATTCACCTGACGTCATCATCAGAACCATCTTGGATGCGCCATTTGGTTGGCAATGTCACTGTTCGTTATTCAGTGAAGTGCGCATTTTAGGCGACGCAGCGTTTACATGTAAACCTATTGCCCACCAAAACGGTGAGCGTGGCACAGTCGTTGCGTGTGACGTGCGCGCAAGAGGTCAATATACATACCCCTATAACTCAATTGTAGGTTTTGTATTTACAGGGAGTCCCTATCTGCAATCAATTCAAGTGTAATTGCATCAACTGATTTCCTCTCTTTTTTGGTCTCAGTTTTACAATTCAAAATTGAAAAAAAACATACAAAACCATTGACATTTTAGTAGTTTCCTTCGTTTTTGTGAACACCTGTTATTAATGCATATTTTTTCTTGAATGAAAAAAGTGTGTATATCCATGACTCTTGACGCCATTCCTCTGTTGTATGCAACAGAGGAGTCGTACCTGGGCTAGTTTTGTATACCTCTACTGTAGGTAGTCCCTGTCTCCATTCATTTCAATTCAAGTATTGTACCTAATTGCAAAAAAATGTATTTCTGTATTGAAGCTAAAGGCATAATACACCCTGCCTCAGCTTGAATACAGAAATTTCCGGATATGAAAATTATCCATTGAACTCGGGGCCTAAAAATGTATTAATTTTTTTGTTATCAGCTCTATGTAATTGGTAAAGTCTGAACTAGGTTAATTTGTGAATTGCATAAAGGAATCATGCTAGTGCTGCGTTGCCTTCACACTACACTAGACCTGATTGGCAATTCAATTTTCAGCACCATGAGACGCAATCAACTGACACAAATGCAAGTTTCCATGTACATATACTCTAGTTCTGGGTATACTACCCTATATAGAAAATAATGCCAGATAAATTTTGATTTCAAGACGATCTTACTTGAAATTGTGCGTTACATGTAAATCACTTTGAGCTGCAATTAAGGAACTGCAAACATGTTCACAGTATACGGTATACGTTGACATTAGAATATATTCTGTAAATCTATGAACACATTCGTACCGCTAATATGGTAACTTAATTTTAGATGTAGGCTACACACTGAAACAGGGTTGAGAGGAGCAGTATTGCATTTATTATATTACAAATAGACATCTTGAAAAGATTTGTCTTCACACTTAACTTGTGTAGACTACTGTTTAAAAAAGAAATATATATATATATATATACATATGAATAGGGTAGATGGCCTTAGCTTTCGATCCAATCCGGACCTTCTTCAGAGGCATAAAACAAGTACAAACAAATACATATCCATTTATAGAAAAAGAGAGGGGGAAAGGGATTAAGGAAAGGATCCAGAACGAAGCTGGAAAATAACAGCCAATCAAACTTTGTTTTTCAGAAAGAGTATTGGTGGCTATGAACCAATAGGAGTGAAGTGGCGAGGACAAAGGATGTTTAGAATGAAAGGATGGGTTACTGGACCATAAAAGTGGTAAATGTATTGTTCGACAACAATGCAGGGAGACATGAAAGGGTAGGATTAGAGAGCAAGTTGCATCATGATGCATTTACATATATATATTTTGTATTCAATGGTTTATTCAAAATCTATTCAATTCGCTGCCAGCAGCAGAATTACATGAACAGTTACATAGTTAAAAATTTGGAGTAAAACATTACATTACTAATTAAAAGGGCCTTAAATCTTACACAGAAAAGCGGAGATGTACTGTTCACTCTAAATGGGAGGAGAACAGTTGCATAGTTAATTAAAAATCTGAGTAAAATATGACATCAATAATTCAAATTGTGTTCATATTATTACACTCAAAAACGGATATGTTTATATTTAAACATAATGAGGCAGAGTTGTAGGACTCGGTTTGACCAGACTAGCCTCTTCTCTGTCATTAATATTAGAGGCGCTGGACACTTTTCTTTAATTACTCAAAATAATTGTTAGCATAAATACTTACTTGGTAACGAGTAATGGAGAGCTGTTGATAGTATACAACATTGGGAGAAGCGGTTCCCTCTGAAGTAACATAGTATTTGAGAAAGAAGAAATTTCTCACTAAAATATTTGAATTAAATTTGAGACCTCACCCGAGGTCTCGGATTCAAGCATCTGAAAGCACATTAGGATGACTTTTCTTCGATTATTCGCTCTCACAGGCTTGTTGTTTTATGCATACGTTGAGATGTAGGCTATACACCAAGTGAGAAAACTGGTCTGTGACAGTTACCGAAGATGCCCAGTGTGTAATATACAATGAACTGTACCCGTTGACAATCCTCAAGGCTCGCCCCTAAGCTGTATTTTTCTGATAGGATGATAAGGGTGTCAATATATTGCACTACGTGTATGCAAAGTGCCAAAGCTTCAACCCTGGATAAGTGCAAATGTGATGATGTTGTGATCTAATGTGTGAACCATTATCCATGCATGCTTGAAATGTAAATCCATAGTTTGATTGGCCTTAACTTTAGACACACAAATCATTTTCCCATGTCCTTGTGATTTTTCTTGTTCATTGGCTGTAACCTTAATGTAGAGGGACAAAGGATGGCCATCCCAGGAGAGTCAAATGGAATTAGACAAAGTGTTTGATGTAGTGGACACTATTGGTAATTACTGAAAATAATTGTTAGCATAAAAACTTACTTGGCAATGGAGAGCTGTTGATAGTATAAAACATTGTGTGAAATGGCTACCTCTGATGTAACGTAGTTTTCGAGAAAAAAGTACACTGTAGTTTCCCACAAATTATATTTTGAGACCTCAGAATTAGATTTTGGGGTCCCGAAGTCAAGCATCTGTGAAAGCACACAACTTCGTGTGACAAGGGTGTTTTTTTCTTCCATAATTATCTCACAACTTCAACAACCAATTGAGTTCAAATTTTCACAGGTTTGTTATTTTGTGCATAAGTTGAGACACACCGAGTGAGAAGACTGGTCTTTGACAATTGCCAAAGGTGTCAAGTGTCTTTAATTGCAAAAAATTTAATGGCCAAACTACTATTTGTAATTTCCAAGGCACACTCATAAAAAAAGAGCATTCCTCCAAACAGTAAATAGATAAACAAACAACCAAATAAAATTTAAACACCACAACACCAAATGGTTGTTTTCAATTAATGTTTGAGTACATGCTAAGCATTGTGCCAGAGCAGAATCCTTAACTATCAAGAATACATCCCGTATCACTTTCAACAGATCTTGCCACAAGGAGTACCACAGTGGTTGGGTTAAAGGAACACATTGCCTTGGATCGGTCGGGTTAGTCTTTAAAAAGCGTTTTTAACCGTTTTTAATAAAATGCATATGGGTTGAAAGATGTTGTAAAAGTAAAATACAATGATCCACACAAACACGCCTCGAAATTGCACGGTTTGCCTTTTACCTCGTCGACTAACACGGTCGGTCATTTATGGGAGTCAAGTTTTGGACTACATGTACCATAAATGGCCGACCTAGTTAGTTACGCAAAGTAAAAGGAAAACCTCGCAACTTCGAGGCAAATTTGTGTGGATCATTGTATTCTACTTTTAAGACATCTTTCCAACCAATGCATTTTATAACAAACGGTTATAAACGTTTTTTATAGACCAACTCGACCGATCCAAGGCAACGTGTTCCTTTAAGATGTCTGATTACTTATGATAATGGGGTCATAGGGTCAGACTCCAGCTGGCTGCCTCTGGGTTTCTTTCTCTTTATGTCCAGCATCTTAGAAAGGAACAGTGCTTATGGGAATTATGTGATTTGTTAGCACTGTGGGAGACAAACTTAACATCAATTTAGGAAAATGCGGGAAAGTAGTTGACGGTGCTGACACACATCTATGGTTAAAACTTGAATGCAATATCAACATAAAGTGGGATTGGTTGTAATGAAAGTTACTTGGAATGAAAAAATGTGGTTTGGGTGCAATATATTTATAAAAAAAAATTTAAATAAAATAAAAAAATATCATCAATATTCAGGTATGAAGGGAACATTGATAAGTAACCAGTCTCTAAGGTAAATAAAGATTTATGATAGAAAGCAAACACTAAATTGTAAGTTAAATTAGCTGCAGGAAAGTGTTTTTAGGGACCAATTTCATGGTACACTTAAAAAAAATAACAAATAACTTCATTTACGTTTACTTTTATTGCTTTGCTTGATTAAATAGGGTCAAATTCATTTCCTTGATACGACCCTGCCCATTTTCCAATCGAAACAAGCCTCATGAAGTGGAAAACAAATTACAAGTCTTCTGTCAATTTATTTGATACTCATTCAGACTCTCAAAACAAAAGTTGAAAAATATGCCATGGGTATTTTCAACAACAGATAGGTCTGTACATTCCAAAGAAGACTTTTTGTGTCGTTCGAAATGTCAAATTAATGCTGTTTTGATTGCATACCATCAAGATTCAGGTATGAAGGAAACATTGAGAAGTAACCAGTCACCAAGGTATTTTTGGGGTGAACCATTAGGCTACCGATTTAAAAACGAGGATTTTTGGTAGAAAGCAAACCCTAAATTGTAAGTTAAATAAGCTGCAGGAAAGTGTTTTTAGGAACCAATTTCATGGTAGACTTCAATTGCTTAAAGGCTTTGGGTACTCTTTGGTTAAAAAAAAAAAACTACAGCACCTCAGCAAGTACAATTTCAAGGGAAGCTTTCTACTATCATTATCTTCAAACCTTGTAAGTTTCATGTAAATCTGTGGAGTTTGTGTTTATGACACTGGACATCTTTGGTAATTGTCAACTCAAAGACCAGTCCTCTCACTTTGGTGTATCTCAACATATGCATAAAATATAAACCTGTGAAAATTTGAGCTCAATCGGTCGTTGAAGTTGCGAGATAATAAATGTAAGAAAAAACACCCTTGTCACACGAAGTTGTGTGCTTTCTGATGCTTAATTTCGAGACCTCAAATTCTAAACCTGAGGTCTCAAAATCAAATTTGTGGAAAATTACTTCTTTCTCGACAAGTACTCCACTTTCAGAGGGAGCCGTTTCTCACAATGTTTTATACTATCAACCTCTCCCCATTACTCGTTACCAAGTAAGTTTTTATGCTAATAATTATTTTGAGTAATTACCAATAGTGTCCACTGCCTTTAAATAAGCAGGAGGAAAGTCTTTTACAGGGACCAACTTCATTGCATAATAAACCACTTAGCAGGGCACCACCAGTCACAATAATGTAAACTACAAGACAATTTCGGCAGTGACCTGATTCTGCTGAACAAGATTTGTTTGTGTTTACTAACATTTTACAGAGTATGCCTGTGTGTGTAGCTGATAGCGCAGTACTGTTGTAGACGCTTCACAGTCTCAAGGGCAGATTATATAAATAGCAAGGTCAGCATAACACTGAGCTTTTAGAATGAACCCATTGCAGTGTACCCAGTCTATTGACTAGGCTCTGTGGGTAACCTTGATTGGGGGCGCTTTAAGGTTACAGACAACCACTGCAGGCCACCAGTTGCTTTTACTTTAGGCAATCATGGCTGCTGCCTTGAACGTGGCTTATCATTGTGTGTATGCGGCACGTGTACAGTAGCAATATAGTTTATTACTACCGGTGGTTAGGCTGTTGTGGGATTCCACTTTGAGTTTGTTCCCTGAGGAGTAAACTGAACCTAGTGTATTGAAGAACAGTCTTGATAGAGGAGACCTTCATCCAGTGATATATGATTTGATATCTGTGTGGAAGTTTAATAATAGAACTGCATGTGGTGTGGGTGACCCGAACATACAAGGTTACATCGTTTGGTTGAATACCAAAGTACATGTAGTGGTAAGTACATGATCTTGTCTTATTAATTAGTTAGATTAACTGATGAATGATGAGTGTATTTTAATTGGGTTTCATATGTGTTCATGAATACTTAATGGAAGTGAATGAAGGGAGATGTGTTTTGAATATTATTTGTTGTTGCTTAGATGAGTATTTGGGGGTAGCACTCTAGTTAAAGAACATGACATGTAAGATTTAAAACTGTGCATAGCTGCTGTAGTGTCAAAAAAAAAAACATTTCTTAATGTGTTGTGATGGTTTTGAAGTAGTGTAACAACTCAATACTCTTGTATCAAATACAATGTGATTTCTCCGTTTTTAAAGGAATTCTGTTTTCTTTTTTCTTTTTTCAAAAAAAAGAAAAAAAACTCTGGTGTCCCCATCCCTCAAATAAAAATAAATAAATGTAAAGATCAAATTCATAAAAAACCAAGATAAAACCATATACATGTAATAACGCCCTAGACTGCATAGTGGGCTTTTTAACCAAAAATAAATGTTAATATTGGGCTTCATGCTCACAAGTTTTCGAAGCTCGCATGCTTTTGCGCTTTGCATCCAGAGTTCAATGTTTTCTCAACAGCCTATCACACCCCTAAAATCTTCAAACACAAACAGGAATCCAGTCACAGAGCAGATTAAACTATAGTGTAACCAGACTAAGGTAGGAAAGTAAAAAATACTCTTGTTTCTGAACAACAAGAATCAGTTTTCTTTTATGATCCCTATGTTATAGATAGCCTGGCAGTACATGATAACCTTTTTTTTTGTATTTTAAAAAACCTTAAAATTTTGTTCCAGGTATAATTAAAAAAAAAAAAATTCCACTGTCTGGTTGTTTTTAAAAATTATCTTCCTTTAACTTGAGTGGGAAATTTGTGGTAAAAAAATGTTTACTCATAATAAATGTCGACAAGTTTTTGGTGCAGTGAAGTAATTTGTTTAAACTCTCCCATTACACTTTGTCAATTTTAAAATACTGTTGTATATAACAATTTACACACACGTAACACTACAGGTATTTATGAAAATCTTACAGGAAAGTTGCTTTCTAAGGACTCATTTTGTTGACCTAGGCCTACATAAGCCACCGAAGCTAGTATCTGTAATCTTCCGAGCGGATGACTCTACATTTGTCCCTCAAGTTGTCTTGAGATGAATAATGCAACTAAAATTGCCTAGTTTGAGAACAAACAACTGACTGATCAATATACTCTACATCTGTGTGAGAGACTGGCCTGGAATTTGTTTTCTTTGAGAAGGGAGGCCATATGCATTTCGCAAAGGGCACTTCCATTGGAAAATCTGTGGGAAGCTTTTGAAGGGGCACAAAAGACAAGACCAGGGCAATGGAAGACCTGGCCACCTTGGTGTAACTCCGGGCCTGGTAAGATCACGAGATATCTCATGGGTTTTCTGCCAACAGTCATACTCGACTGCATTGCAAATTGAGCATGAATAGTGCCAGCCATGCTGATCAAGTATTACTTTCCAAGAGAACTCTATTTTCCATCTTTTGAATTAGCTGTCTATTCTTTCTTTCTTATTTATCATTCTGTATTGCATTTATTGGGTCTAGGCTTCCTTCATTGTAGGGGTTCGGGACTTTTCAAAATACAATTTTTCTTCTTCTGGTGTTCAGATTTCTTACTGTGGTACAGAGAACATTACTTTGTTTCACCGAAACTTTATCTATCCAAGAATACAAAAGGCTGACCAGCAGGGTGTGTCCCAAATAATGAGGCAGTAAAAGTGGTCTCTTAATTAAAGATATTGGACACTGTTGGTACTTGTCTTCTCACTTGGTGTATCTCAACATATGCATAAAATAACAAACCGGTGGAAGTTTGAGCTCAATTGGTCGTTGAAGTTGCGAGATAATAATGAAATAAAAAACACCCTTGTCACTAAAAGTTGTGTGGTTTCAGATGCTTGATTTTGAGTAATTACCAATAGTGTCCACTGCCTGTAAGACTAAATATCTTAAATTTCCTTTTATTTAATTCAATTAAATTGCTTTATTCATCAGGTATAAAATAAAAATTAGAATTTTTTTTCCAATTGTACAGCAACAGATAAAATATTGAATGAAATGTAAAAATTGCACAGGATATATACAAAAACCAAAGAAAACAATAATATTTATAAAAAGCATGTTTCATCCTTTGTCTAAGTCCCTCAATATACATGTACTGTCAGAGTAAAGTTTGGTATCTCTTAGGGACAACAGCTATCCTAAGATGAACCCACCAGCTAAAGTTTGAAGTGTTACTTACAATGTTTCTCAACCCCTCCTTCTGCATCCCCCTCTTCAACTAAATTTATCCAGAGGATTGAAGACAAATACAATTTGACACTTCCACCAAGCACAATATTGACTTCTTACAAACTGAGATAAGATGATAGTACATCCTCACCTGACAATTTATTCACCTGTAATACTGTTGTGGATTGCATTGACAAATTGCATGAATACAGATGCCTGTTTTTGTTTCATTTTGAAAGGCAAATCAAAACAGTTCTCCTCGCCTGGTGGCCGGCATGAATTACTTTCAAAAAGAGAAAACAAGGACAGGTTATGTCCTCGAACAACAATTTCTGTAGACATTGTGCACACAGGGTTTCTCAGTCCAAACACTTGAGACACTTTATATCAAGGTTTTTCTTTGTATACCCTGGGAGCGTATAAGCATAGTTCAATGTCTTCAAAAGGTCTTCTACTGCCTCTCCCTGTTTCTTCTTCTTCTTCTTCTTCTTCTTCTTCTTTTTCTTGGCTGTGGATGATGTCCAACTCGTCTGATGTTTCAGCAGTCTCTGGTTTCTGGGTCGTTGATCGGTCAACGTTGTGTGCCTCATCTTGGTTGGGGGGGGGGGGACCACGTGATGTGCCCAAAGAAGAGGAGCTAGTCAATATAAGTTGAGAATCAGGAGTTGAGGGAGAAACTAGATCAAGCCTTGCCTGAGATGCAGGGCCTTCATTGGTTAATGTACTTATGTTTTTCTAAATATTTGTGGATAGAGATTGGGTATATTTTGCTGACGTGTCTGTGAATCCAGCATATTGAGTAACTGATATTCTATACACAGTGCGCAATAAGTCTGACCAGCTTTTTGTGAAGTACAAAAAGTGAGTTTCCAGGGTTTTCAACTTATTACACCAGACATTTGATTAGTCCGCAAGCTTTTTCACCAGTCCTCAGTCCCCATGTATTTGCATGAATCTTTCAAACAATTCAAACAATCTACTTATAAGCAGGTTTCACATTGTTTGTAAGGAAACAAGAAGCATGCTTTGAAAATGTTTTATCATCCAAATTTTGTCCAAATGTTTTGAGGAAATACTAACTCAGTTAAAAATCTATATCGCTAACACAATCCAAACATACCAAGTTTCTAAATTAGTTGATGTGTTGTATCATGCACAAGCTTAGAGTTCAATTTAGTTAAACAAATAAGCATATTAGGTGTAACTCATTCAAAATTTACCCTCTTTAACTTTGTAGGCCCTAAATCAAAAAATGGTAATTCATAACAAAATTTGTGTTATGATTCCCTAAAATACTGACCTATTCAGTAAGTAAATGACTTGCATTGCACAAGCCTCACTGGGCTAAGCTGAGTGTATAAAAGTACATTTTATGTGACTCATTGTGAAAAGGAACTGGCGTCACCCTGGATGTAAATTGCTAATTATGCTTTTCATGCTTACCTGGTATAAACCATTCAGCACTGACACTTGCCCCTACAAAGGTACAACCTTTTAAAGACACTGGACACCTTAAGTAATTGTCAAAGACCAGTCTTCTCACTTGGTGTATCCCAACATATATGCATAAAATAACACACCTGTGAAAATTTGAACTCAATTTTCAAGATAAAACACCCTTGTCACACGAAGTTGTGTGCTTTCAGATGCTTGAGGCAAAAGCATAGGATTCGAACTACCTCTAGCTACCGGGCAACCTCGGTAGTCTAGTTGGTAAGACACTGCTCTAGAACTGCAAGGGTTGTTGGTTTGAATCTCACCCGAGTAATATGCCTATTATATTATTTTACAGAACTCGGGAGAGTTAAATGATGCAGTGCTAAAAACCCACATTAATATTATTTACAGACACGTTAAACAGCATCGTAACCTCATAGAAGCTCATATTTAAGAAGGTTTTGCAATTAATATAGAGATAAATGTGGTTTTTGGCAGCCATTTTTCAAAGCCGCTAGGGGCAGAAATTGAAAAGGCCCAATATCCAAATACTTTCGTAAAGTATGAATTTACTTGTACCGAATCCCTTTCTTTTATCTCAAAATGCACAATTCATATGCCGCCTTGCTGAATAAAAAAGTCCTCTTGCTTGGATCTATAATTAGGTTGAGGGTCATTCCCTCATGTTATCTTGACTTAATCTGCTGTAAAAAAAGAATGGTCACCTTGACACGAGATGCAAAAACATAGTACCAATAGAATGCACTTTCCAAGCAAGTCCAGATAAGTGGCCACCTCCCAAACACATCTTAGAACAGTTGGTTGGGATAGAAACAGATGTTCCCCACTCCTCTTTATGAATTCTCTATCATCTTTAAGAAGGATAAACCCATCTCCATCAGAGGTGGACAAATATAAGTTAGAACAGAATGTAGTTTTCAAGCTTCTCCAGATTTCTGCTCTCTTAAACGCAGTGGTTAACATTCGGTAGTGATGAAGCCAGCTGCTTCCAACACCCCTGCAACTTAATATCGCCAACACCACCGTTGTCCTTCTATAAAGAGAGGGATGAAAAGTTCATCCTGGCGTACCATGTTTAAGTTGAACAGGATGCACTTTTCAAAACAGCTGTATCCCCCACCCCTAAGTTCAACTAAATACCTGTCTGTCTGATGATCACAGTCCCTCATGATGGGGCTGCTGAAATTGTCACCTAATTAATGATGACCCCGTTCCCTCTAACCCGATTTTAGCTTCAACTTGTTGGAGTCAGACAGGCATGAGATCTGTACAAATGAGAGTTATTTATTTTGCAAGTCTTGGGGCATGCGTTTATTGGTACAGCAGATGGACCAGGTGTTCCCTTATTTTATTTTTTATTTTTAAAAGAGTTTGTGTTCATGATTTTTTATTATTTTATTAATGGCACATTGATCATTGGACACAAATATAAGATTGCAATTGATTTGTTAAGATGACCTGTGACCTAGCTCAGGCTTTAGTGCTGCAATGATTGTTCAGGTAATGGGTTAACCTCTAGCTCATTCAAATGGCTAAAGCCTGGTTCATTGCGAATGCGCTTGGAAGCGAATCTTGACGTCTTAAATTCGCAACGAATAATTGTGAATATCCCTGCGAAAGGAGTGTTGTGACGCCAAATTCATGCCAAATTCGCATTCTCATGAAGTATGAACTGGGCTTAACGGGTCAATTTGGGGGTTGATTTATTGTGAAATTGTATATTCGTCTGTCTCGGCAATGGTACTACAAGAGTGTTCTAAATTAAACGTACAGACATTTATTTAAATCAAATAAATCTAATACTATGGGTATGTATGAAACAAATCAGTCACACATAACACTCTGTCTTATACCCGTCTTTAATAACATATGTAGGCCTACATATATGCAATAACCCTTCCCCTCCAACCCCCTTTTCCCCAGTTGAACCTAGCCATTGTTTTGCTTGTCATTTATCCAGTTGAGCCAGTGTAGATAGGCGGTATTTACTCAAGGAGTATGCGCAAAAAAAAGCCAAATTAAATCCGGAGGCGCTTTTATTTCATTAGACAAGGCTAGCCCTGGCCCCCTATGTGCTGTCTTCAAAGTCATTGCCTAGAAGCAGGTCAGGCAGTCGGTCGGTTTGGTCGGCACAGCTTGATACATCTGTCTAAGATGTCACTGTACTTAAAGTTGCCATACAGTCCTAACAGTCAATTGATTTTGGCCGGGAATAATGGGGTGGCTTTAATAACGGGTTCACGTTCATGAAACATACATGGATAGAATTTAAGTTACGCCGCTGTAATTAAATCTTGCCTCTTTAATGTGTGAATAAAGCTGAGGCTGCTACACATTTATAGATTATAGACCTCGTTAAATGATTCTGTTGCGTTATTATTGTGTTAAAGGCAGTAGACACTATTGGTAATCACTCAAAATAATTATTAGCATAAAACCATTCTTGGTAATGAGTAATGAAGAGAGGTTGATAGTACAAAACATTGTGAGAAAGGGCTCCCTCTGAAGTGACATAGTTATCAAGAAAACAAGTTTCCATGAATTTGATTTTTAGACCTCGGATTTAGAATTTGAGGTCTCTAAATCAAGCATCTGAAAGCACACAACTTTGTGTGACAAGGGTGTTTTTTCTTTCATTATTATCTCGCAACTTCTACACCCAACTGAGCTCAAATTTCACAGGTTTGTTATTTTATGCATGTTGAGATACACCAAGTGAGAAGACTGGTCTTTGACAATTACCAATAGTGTCCAATGTCTTTAATGTCTACATAGAAAGTTGTTTACTATAACTTAACCTGCAAAAAATACAATTTACTGTCTTTGTTTATCTGTTATTCTCATTCTGTAATTTTGTTCTTGAAGCATTTGTAGCATTACAATTATTTGTATATGGTATACTCGTTAGGTGTAGCCACTTTTAAGGCCAAAAGAATTGCTTTATAGGCAGTGGACACTATTGGTAATTACTCAAAATAATTATCATCATAAAACTTTTCTTGATTAGCATTAATGGGGAGAGGTTGATAGTATAAAACATTGTGAGAAACGGCTCCCTCTTCAGTGACATAGTTTTCCTACTTCTTTCTAAAGAAGTAATTGTACACGAATTTGATTTTGAGACCTCGGATTTAGAATTTAAGGTCTCGAAATCAAGCATCTGAAAGCACACATTTTGTGTGACAAGGGTGTTTTTTTCTTTCATTATTATCTCGCAACTTCAACGACAAATTGAGCTCAAATTTTTACCAGGTTCATTATTTTATGCATATGTTGAGATACACCAAGTGAGAAAACTGTTCTTTAACATTTACCAATAGTGTACCTTCCCTTTAAAGGGAAGGTACACGTTTGGTAATTACTCAAAACAAATATTAACTTAAAAACTGACTTGGTAACGAGCATTGGAGAGCTGTTTTTAGTATAAAACATTGTTGGAAACAACTCCCTCTGAAGTAATGTAGTTTTTGAGAAAGAGGTAATTTCTCACTAAAATAATAAAAGACATCTAGCTAGTCTTTTATTCCTATCTGAAAGCACACAAATTCGTCCAACAAGGGTGTTTTTTCTTTCAGCATTTTCTTGCAACTTCAATGATTAATTGAGCAAAAATTTTCACAGGCTTGTTATTGTATGCACATGATGGGATACACCAAGTGAGAACACGGGCCTTTGACAATTACCAAACGTGTACCTTCCCTTATAAATGGGCTCAAATTAATGCAAGATGTTTCCTTTCAACTCGCACTGCACTTGGGTTCAGCGTCCTTTCAGAGGAATATGTTGTGCTGTCCCTCACAGAAATAAAATAAATAAATAAATGTCTGGTTGGATTACAACCAGTTTGGAATCTCAGATAGCAATAACATCAAGATGACACCATCAGTCTTGTCACCCAAGTGTGTAAGTGTTTATCATATGTGGCATGATATGGCTCTTATCTAGCTAGGAGATTCAGAATTCCTTCATTCTCTCATCTTGGCTCCACTCAGATAAAGAAAAAGGAAAGACAGGGAGATAGTGTGCGGGTATCGGATTCACTTTTGATGCTTGTGAACTTTGAAGAAAGACCTTTAGAGTGAGAAATTCCGTCATTTTGGTTGTCTAATAAGAATAAGACTATTGGATCTGCAGATGAAGTTACATCACTCTCATTTTAATGCAGCTTGGCATGCTTATTGGAATCTAGACAAAGTTGCGATTCAGTTGGTGTCAGTTCTACGTTTAATTATTTATGATCATACTAATTCTTGAATCAAGAAGGGATATTATGCAGGACTTCAAAAGCCTTGAATATAAAGCTAAGCTTAAGAAAGGGCAACATTTAAATAGTTTGGGTTATGTCGTTGAGGTTTTAAAGGGACATGAAAAGCGTTTAAAACCGCTTTGAAACCGTTTGTTATACATTTGTAAAATGCATACATATATGGTTAGAGAGATGTTTAAAAAGTAGCATATTATATTACACATGATTGCCTCAGAATTGCGTGGTTTCTTTTTATTTTGCGAACTAACACGGTTGGCCATTTTGTGGAGTAAAAAATCTGACTCCTCAAAATAGCCGACCGTGTTAGTTCACGACGTATAAGGAAAACCAGGCAATTACGGATCCCTATATTCTACTTTTAAAATATCTTTCTAATGCATTTTATAACAAACGGGTTTCAAACCCTTTTCATAGACCAACTCGACTGATCCAAGGCAACGTGTCCCTTTAAGTTATGTTTTGGTATAGTTGCCTGTATTGTGTTTGTACACGTATATTTGTAACCACATGTTTTGTTCTACACAAGAGCAACTGATTGCAGGAAGGGGATAGACCTAAGTCCCCTCCTTTTTAAAATAACCACTCATCATTCCAGAATGCAAGTATTATTTATAGACATTACTTTTTCAACAATGTCTTCAAGTGAAGCTGCAACAATAAAGCCGTCTTTCTAAAGCACATGACATTGCGATATTCATTATGGTTGTATGTTTCTTGAAATCTAGACGGTTGCAATGAATGACAACTCAAAACAACCGACAATAAACTATAGCATCCCTTTATAATGGCATAAATACACTATTCCAGGACAAATAATAAACCTGTATCACTAAATATAGAGAGAGCATTCTGCGGATGATTTTGGTTTTGGTTTATTACAAAATTCTCCTTTAGTTTTCCATTAGGCTCTCCAAACCAATTGAACAACATAAAAATTTCAAGATTTTCAAAAATGTTTCGCTTGTTTTCTACTAGTTAGACTCTTGGGGTTAAAGTAAGAGATATGTACTTCCATAATAGAAGTCAAACATAAGCTTCAAGACTTTCAAAAATGTTTCGCTTGCTTTCTACTAGTTTGACTCTTGGGTTTATAGTAAGAGATATGTACTTTCAAAATAGAAGTAAAACATAAGCTTCAAGACTTTCACGAGGCAGTTGGGAATGCTTGGGGGGGGGGGGGGTTTGTCCTCAGCAAAAAACACACACACAATGTATCAACGGTGGAAGCAGGAGGTGAAGAGAAAACAACATAAGCCATAAAATGCTGATCAGGCCATTAGCAAGTCTAATGAATGCATCTAGAACAGCGATCCATTATCGGTCAGATCACAAGAGAGTGGGAAGGAGGGAGGGAGAGGGGAACGGTACGACAGGGATCTTTGATACAATAAAACTGCTTTCATGGATTTCTTGCATCTAGTGACGCCAGGGACTCAAGTGCATCTTTTTTTTGACAAATAAGAGCGATATTTTACTCTATTTTTGTGATGTGGGAATAATCCGTGCTCTAGTTTGAGTAATATCTGCAGGCAAGAAGTTTGTCATGAAGTGACCTTAAGCCTGCTGTTTGGACTGTCGTGATTGAATATGTTGGTCTCGTTTGCGTAGATGATAGGAAAAGTGTTTGTTTGACTTAGTCTGTGTTTGATGTCTATATCTGTTAATATTTCTTCATGAGTTGACATAATTGATGAATGTGAGTTTGACCCCCGTCCCTTGGAATAACAATGGGATGCAGTGTTAGGATTGGGTGTCTGAAATGCAATTGTAAACGCTAAGTACTACAACTTATCAAATGGATTTTCTACAAAACACAGCCAATACTTCCGTAAATTTTAATGAAGTTTTGACCAGTATCACTATTAATACAGTTGTCACAGTAATTAAAGCGCTAACTTTCACAGGGTGTATCAGAGCACATGTTTAGTTGAACAAAAGAGGGCGTAGTTGCATGGTTTTGTTCTCAGTGGGGTTTTACTAACAGGGAGCTATCACACCCTGATATTGGCCGTCTCCCTATTTTGTTAATATCTTTGTTCCATGGGTTATTCTTATGTCCCAAGTCCGAAGAGATAACAAAATCTATCTTTATATTTCGAGACAAATAATAATAATAATAATAATAATAATAATAATAATAATAACAAGAATAATAATGATAATAATAATAATAATAATAATAATAATAATAATAATAATAATAATAACTAGACTTAAGTTTTTGTCATAACAAAAACAAGGTGTTCGGCATCCGGGAGTACAAAAATACAAGCCAAGTGGAAATTACAAAGCGACAATTCCAAGAAGTAACGCATATTCAAAGCATTTTACATGCACTTCCGGTTTAGACAGGTCAAAAGGTCAAGAGAAGGTCACCAACATACCCATTTTTGTGAAGTACGTAAAGCTCTTTCATATGATGTATAGATTGTCAAAATAGCTTTTGTGGTTAAGGAAATAGGAGCTGATGATTAATGACGACTGGAGAAGAGACTAACTAACCGGAAGAGAAATGTTTGTTGAATGTTGAAACGCCTTGAAAACAGACAACGTACGAAAAGCCCTTTCATATGATGTAGGCCTATAGATTGTCTAAATAGCTATTGTGGTTGAGGACATAAGAACTTGTGAATAATGACGACTGGAGAAGAGACTAACTAACCGGAAGGGAAATGTTTGTTGAAAACGCCTTGAAAACATACTATAAACGAAGCTATTTATATAAAAAAATTAAGTAAGTCAAAAAGAAAGAAAAAAACATTAACTGACCAAGCGGATCTCCCATCCAAGTACTGACTGGGCCCGATGTTGCTTAACTTCAATGATCGGATGAGAACCATAGTAATCAACGCAGTATGGTCGTAGTCAAAACAAACAATGTATTTTTGACGAAAGTATCCAAAAAAATCCAATTTGAACCAGAAGACAAGGTAAAAATGGGGTCATGTCTGCGAGGCGTTTACAGAGTTTTTAACGACCTTTTTGATGATGCATCGATTGTAAGAATCCATCATGTAGATCAAAAGTTATGATTTTTTGAATTAATATACTTTGAATTTTTATAACTCAAGAATGGATGACGTCATCATGACGTAACTAAAACAGTATTCCACTCCTAATGCATATCTAACTATGTGCGAAGTTTCAAATTCATACGAATTTGGGAAGTGTGCTTTTGTTAGAGGACAAGGGACGAAGAGAAACTGAAGAAGTAAAAATGCTTAAGAAAATTACAAACGACTACAACGGTGTTAAAAAATGGACAGTCTCAAAATTGATGAAACTGGCAGACAGGTTGAGAGATTAAAAAAAATAATGGATTAAAAATCTCATGCTTGCCCCTTCCTCATAAAATCAGCATTAAAATTCAATCAGTTCTCATTTAATCCTTTCATTATATGAGTATCATTATTATATCTTGCAAGATATTATATTGCATAAATTTTAAAATTGGTTTACCATGCACAAGGGCTAATCAATTAAACACAATATTGATTGTCTGATTAACTTCATCTCATAGTGTATTAGCCTCGTTATTGTATTGATGACTTGACCCAGTATCCAAGCCTCTATTGGCATGTCTAGCATTGGACCTTGTTCTAATATTGTATTGCTTTTACTGGCATGACCAAATTGTACAGAATTAACTTCCTGAAGTCAACAGAGTTGCTATATATACATAATAGAAAAAAACGGTTGTTCCTGAACAAAGATATTGACAAAATACGGAGACCGCCAATATAGGGCTAGATAGCTCAGTTGGTAGAGTGCCAGCACGTTAATCCGGAGGTCGTTGGTTTGAATCCCACTCTAGGCACCTCTTTGTTCAACCCCCAAAATCATAATAAAAAACCATTCACTAATTTACAAATGTCTGAACAAATCCTTCCGGTTTAATTTAAGTGTCAAATATATCAAGTGCCTAAGAGCTAGTCTACAAGGGTCTTATACCCTGCATTAAGCTCATTAAATTATAATAAAGAACAACTATCACGACATCATTTGAGCGATTCTTTTTTATCTTGTGACGGGAAATATAGATTACTTAGAATTTAAAACTAAAATTGGATTTGGAAATTGTTATCTCACAACATCTTTAATTGTCATCAACATTCTCAAACATGCAGGCTCTTAAAAAGTCTCCACGGTCTTTCCTTTCCAATTGAGATTGTTTTTTATCCCTTCTGATTTAGGACATAACGATAACACAGCAATTTAATTGAAGCAATGTGCTACTACCCCAACATCCTACCCACTGGGGAAACCTGTTCGCTGATGCAAAAACAGCTCACTTTTGTTATTTTCCAGCGCTCAAGTTTCAGATATCGGATCCTTTTCTGTAGACAGGAGAGGATTTTTTTTTGATAAGACAGGCATGGATGTGAAGATTGGTCTGAATAAGGCCGTGACATTTAGAGAAAACTGGCGAGAGTGTGTCATACGACACGTAGTGGCAAAATAGATTTAGCCGTGGCCTACAATATTACCTGTACTTGTGGATGGATTTATCTTTTTTGTGTGATGGTGGAAATCTGAATTGACCCGTTTGGTGCATGTGTTCAATTTGAATTTGATGTCTTCCTTTCCCCGTTTATAGGACAGTTTGAGATAAAGAGTTGGCAAGACTCTGGTCATGTTAGCCTTGGGATCTCTAGACTCTAGACAACCTTTGTTTAGCTGTTACTGAACGACCAGACATTATTCATAGCCCCGGCCTTGAATTTCACTCTTGAAGGGGGGCAGCAATTTTCGTTGGGTATAAAGGGGCGGGCACTTCTATGAGGCAAATGTAATCTGTATGGGAGACTTTTGGGACGCTTGGTGGCAGCAGGCTTACCAGGTAAATTGTTCTCGGTAATGTGCGCATGCTCAGAATTTTGTAAACTATGGAAATTTACCTGGTAAATCTGCTGCCACCTAGTGTTCCAAAGTCTCCCATTGGAACCTTTGTAAAGGGCACCACAGCAACAGCACAGGGCACCACAGCAATCGCTGTGAGTGATGTGGGTTATTTTGAGGCCTTTTTTATTATTTGGAAATTGTTTACTCGTTATGTAAATGTTAAATGTAGTAATACGGAACTACCTGACCTTCCCTGAGCCTGTAAATTTAAAGACAAAGTCAGTATTCAATCATTTAAGCAGACCAAACTTTTGGATATTCTTGTTTCTAGTGCAAGACCAAACTATAGCCTTCTATAATCCATTTGCTTTCTCAACGAGGAGTTCTGGTCAGGATATATTTTGGAGGTACCTGGGACTCGAGTCATTCAGAAAGCCATGTCAAAGGCATGTTTCTCAATGGATCAATGTATTTATTGAAATACACTTCTGTGTTTTCTGGACCATAAAGTGATTTGGTTGTTATGGTTCAGTAGATTTGCTTTTTATTCTCAAAAAGGGAAAGGGGGAAAAGCTAACATAGTTGCTAGCTATCTGTGTGTATTGGCATGGTACATGGACTCAAGCATGAGGAGAACTGTGAAATAAGGGGAGGGAATTAGTGTTGTATCTTTATTAATGGGGGAACTCTTACTGAACTGCTTAAAGGCAGCGGAAACTATTGGTAATTATTCAAAATAATTATTAGCATAAAACCTTTCTTGGTAACGAGTAATTGGGAGCTGTTGATTGTATAAAACATTGTGAGAAACGGCTCCCTCTGAAGTAATGTAGTTTTCAAGAAAGAAATAATTTTCCACAAATTTGATTTGGAGACCTCAGATTTAGCACCAACAGCATCAAAACCGGATGACCTCTAACCCCTATAAGGGAGGGAAAGAAAACCGCCTAGAGCTAAGGGTATCAACAAAAATGATATCGGTTGAAAAGAAATTGCAGTTTTTACATTGTCTGTCTGAGCATAATGGCCCTGGGCAGTCAACTTTCTCCTCTCACAAGACGACCTAATTTCCAAGACGAGACTGAAGAACGAGGTTGATAAATATGCGTCGTTGTTGGTGCTGGTGGGCGATCCGAGAGAGAGAGAGACGGGGAGAGTGTTTATAATATTTTTCTCTTTTCAAGTGAGAGGAGAGTTGGGTCTAGAGCCCTGGGGGAGAAGAGAGATGGGGGGGGGGTTCTATGTCTGATGAGCTGAAATTGCTTATTGCAGACAGCGATACCTAGTCTGTTCATCTTATTGGTGTGTATCATTATCCTACATGTGTTTATGTTCCGGTAACCTAATAAAGGGGCTGTTCCTTTTCTGCATGCGGTTGATATACATTAGGATGCTTATGAATATATAAAAAGAATAAGAGCCAACATAAATAATGTTATATTTAAAATTGTGGTTTTTACCCATACACCGATGTGTGTTAGCACTGTATACTCAGTAGTATCCAGCCTTGCACTGTAACATGTAAACCTAAAGATGAATTCTAAAGTTAGGACTTGTTACTCGTCCGAACTCAAGATAGGATTAATCCTAGTGTTTTGTGAAATCGGCTGAAGGGCCTGTGATGATGTTTCTTAGATGCTAGACCTTTTAACAAATCTATTTCATAGGTGGAGCAATGTAAAGTGTGTACATTGTAAAGTGTGTACAATGTAAAGTGTGTACATTGTAAAGTGTGTACATTGTAAAGTGTGTACAATGTAAAGTGTGTACAATGTAAAGTGTGTACATTGTAAAGTGTGTACAATGTAAAGTGTGTACAATGTAAAGTGTGTACAATGTAAAGTGTGTACAATGTAAAGTGTGTACAATGTAAAGTGTATACATTGTAAAGTGTGTACAATGTAAAGTGTGTACAATGTAAAGTGTGTACAATGTAAAGTGTGTACAATGTAAAGTGTGTACAATGTAAAGTGTGTACAATGTAAAGTGTGTACATTTGCATTATATCATGATGTTGGTGGGAAATCTAAACTGAATATTTTTGCAAAAGGGCTTCAGACTAAATTATTTTGTTGCTGCTTACTGGTAATTGATGAAGTGAAATGTACAATAAGTATGGCAGGTACAGGCATAATGGCAAGGTGGGGTTGTGTATTTAAGTCGGTACCTTTTACTGGCTTTGTCTTCGGATTTACTTAAAACATACTTTTTGTTTTCTTTTATAACCTTGGAACAAACTTACTGTGGAGTTTTAAACAAATAGAACTTAGCAAAGCATCACAGACACTTTTTTTACTTGGCCTTAATTTGCAACTCTTTCCCACTTTGCAAAGATGAATAACCAAGGTTGGATCTTTTCATTTTTATTTACGGGAAACATGACGGGAATTGTTGGTAACTCCCACAAGTCCACTTGAATCTATCCCCCTGAAATGATGATATGTCTTCAGCCATTCTCTCATTCAGCCTTCCCATGATCCTTCACCGTGGTTGCTAGGCAACGCTCTCTATGGGGACCTCAAGTGGGGTAACCGAGAGGCTAGCTATTTTATGTCACTCCTAAGAAAAATCGCATAATTCCATTTTTGGGCCCACTACCTGCCAGATTTTATATGCATAAATATTTAAACAACTTTTGATTGGGGGGGGGGGGGGTGGTCCACTTTATCTGAACTTGTTCATTTTGATGGCTTGGTGTATCAATTTCTGGCGTCATGGATTATTGACGCAGTTTGATGAAGTTTCAGCCCTCTGGGCTTTGTTGTGGATACCATGCACTTCAGTCACTGTATTGTCTATTTACCCCTCCTCCCAAGACAGATAGACTTCCTCACAACCCTTTGTTTAAAGGGTCTGGGTACTTTTTGTAGGACAGAAAACACAATGTCCACAGATAAACATTAAACTTACACAGTTTGGATATAATGATAGCAGAAAGCTTCCCTTAAAATATTACTTGCTGAGGTGCGGTAGTTTTTCAGAAATGAGTAAAAGTCACCCCCAAAAAAAATCATCTCAGTGAGACGAAAATTATTCTAGCTACCAGTAAATATGTTTTACATGCTGAAACTGAGACGAACATTTCAGCAAGCAATATTTTAAGGGAAGTTTTCTTCTATCATTATCTTCAAACCATGTAAGTTAAATGCAGTGGACACTATTGGTATTTACTGTAAATAATTATTAGCATAAAACCTTACTTGGTAACGAGTAATGGGGAGAGGTTGATAGTATGAAACATTGTGAGAAACGGCTCCCTCTGAAGTGACGTAGTTTTAAAAAAAAGAGTAATTTTCATAGAATTTGATTTTGAGACCTCAGATTTAGAATTTGAGGTCTCTAAAACAAGCACCTGAAAGCGCACAACTCTGTGTGACAAGGGTGTTTTTTCTTTCATTATTATCTTGCAACTTCGACGACCAATTGAGCTCAAATTTTCACAGGTTTGTTATTTTATGCATTATGTTGAGATAAACCAAGTGAGAAGACTGGTCTTTGACAATTACCAATAGTGTCCAGTGTCTTTATGTAAATCTATAAGCACGTGTTACAAAAAGTACCCCAACCCTTTAATCTATCACAGTTTCTTTCAGCATTAAAGTGAAAACTCACATTGTGGCATGCGATGTGATTAGATGATGTCTTGTCATCAAAGTCTAAACCAGGGTCATGGAGAAGTTGGAGTTTTTAGGCAAAGTCAGTTTGCCAAATGACAGTTGGGGGTGTCTTGAATATATATCCTGCTTGGAGTTGAATCCACATGAAAGTTCAACCAGTGAGCAAACAAGATACCTTTGCCATTTAAAGCAAATTTGAACACCCTACATCGGGTAAAGTCAATTTTGTATATCCTTTTGTTCAAATAAAAGGGAACATTGCGAAGAAAGTACCATGCACTGTCATCTAAGATATGCTTCTACTGTCCAGACTGCATGGACACTTAAAGCTTTAAACACTAACGCGGGTAAATAAAAACCATACCAGACACAATTTTGATTGTTTTAATTCATAACTAACTTGGGGCAATATAAAAGATAAAGTCAATGGTCTTTACAGGATTGGTATAATTTTTAAACAATTTTTGTAACCAACATTGCTGAATGGAATTGTATCACAGTTAAATGCAAAACTAAAATATTCAAAATATGATGAGAAATTCATCTTGTCAATGTAACAGTCTATTTGGCCTTGTAGCCCATTTAGAGAACATTATTGTTTGATTCATTTCACTTTTCTGTGAGCCTTTGACATGCCAAGTTGTTTGTGTGGATTCTAAAGCCATATTATTGTCTGCATATACACACAGACACCTGTTGTTGTGTATTGCAAAAATGGCCTTGGCTCTAAGGACACAATCGTAATGATTTGGTTAGGATTCAACGAAACAACAAAAAGGCAGAAGATGTGATATTGCCGGAGTGGTTTATAAGGGAGGCGGAGATGTATTCCTTTACCATCTGCACTACCTGTTATCTAGATCAGTACGGTCTCCCTTGACAACCAAGCTTCAGTCAGAAACCTGCTATATCCCCTCTCTGTATGCTCTGGTTTTGTTATCATCTTGACGATGAATACAAAACTACATCCCTTGTGGATAGGGTTATCCATCTTGGCAACAGCCAATGAGAAACGCTGCTGGCCTCGGGCAATGTCTGTTGTGACCTGTGAAATGGAAGAAGGATTTTGTGGTTGTGCTGTTGCTAATGCATTATAGAACAGGGAGCATCTTGACTGTGATGGGAAAACATGTTCCCTCAAGACACTTAAAAAGTGGATTGGATCCCTGGCTAATGAAATATCTTGGTACTGAAAAAGGAATTGTCTATGAAAAAGGAAAGATAAAGAAACAAAATGTCCCTTACTGCATCACCCACTTGTGTGAATGTTTGAGATTTCCCAATAGAAGTAGCAACAGTACTCTTAGATAGAGTAACCAATAGAAGACCTTGTTAGTTGACTTTTTCCCGCGCTACAGCATCAGCCAATTAGGAGGCTTGGACCACAATGGCTTTGTCAGCCAGGTGTGCTGTCTTGTTGCTTTCTGCAAGGTGTTCAATTAAGGGTCTTCAGCACTCTGGCCTAGTTTTGACGTCCAGGCCTTCCTGTGTGTGGGTAGCAATCCGGATAGTGTGCTTATTTTGAACTCCGGGGCATAGCTTCTTGTTGAGCTAGGGCCAAGGTGTCTTTCAGTCTTGAGTAATGTCGAGGGTCTCGCAGTGAGTATTGCTAAGGATACAAGCTTCATTGATGTTCGATGCTGATTGTTGCATATCTGTCTCGGCCGTCAGACTCTGTATGTCAGGTACAGTCTTTTGTTTTACAAGAAACTTAATTGTTTTGTCTAATTATTGATGTCTCAGCCCTGTCAGGTTATGGTCTAGTCATGTGATTTGGTCATGTGATGACCTTATTGAAACACTAGTTTTACTTTTTGTGTATAATTTATACACATTTGATTCGTGAGAAAATGTAATTAGCTGTGGCAAACATGTATACTTTCTTGGGATGCAAGTTTTTATCCATACTATTTGTTTATAAAGAATCATATAACAATTTATCTGTAGATAGAGTTGTATATTTGTGTATTGCTTACAAACAAAAATTGTTGTAACAATTTCTGCAACTTAGCCACTGGCTGCAAGTTAAACTTTTAAAAACCATAAATAAACTAGACTTGGTCAAGATAAGGAAGTTATCAATAGAGCCTATTATGTCAGTCAGTCAGCCTGTACACCAAATCCATGCACATCCCCCGACCACTCTCCGTCTGTGTTTGAAGCCTGCTGATAAGTCTAATATTTGTAGTAGGTTTCATAATTAGGTTAAAGCCATTATACACTTTCGGAACAGAAAAATAAATAAAAGTTCACAGATTTACAAATAACTTACAGGGTTTACAGAAGGTAATGGTAAGAGACTTCTCGTGAAATATTGTTCCATGAAATGCTTTACTTTTTGAGAAAACATTAAAACAATTATCAATTCTCGACAACGAGAATTACAGATTTATAGTAAACACATGTCATGACACGGCGAATTGTGCGGAAACAAGGCTGGTTTTCCCGTTATTTTCTCCGACTCCGATGACCGATTGAGCCTAAATTTTCCCAGGTTTGTTATTTTATATATAAGTTGTGATACACGAAGTGTGGGCCTTTGGCCAATACTGTTTACCGAAAGCGTCCAATGGCTTTAACTGGATAGGCAAGCACCCTCATCTTAACAATACAGTTTATCTCATTTTTGATCTCTGTAAACAAATGAACATGGGTGTGATCTATGAACTGATCATTTCTCATATTGTACTATTTTCCAACAATAGTATACAAATAATGAATGTTTATGAGTGCAATGGTGCGAATATGTTCATGAGTTGAAAGATGGAATGTTCTATTCAACGAGGCGGAGCCGAGTTGAATAGAACATTCCAGCTTTCAACGAATGAACATTTTCGCACCATTGCACGAATGAAAAACATTCATTATTTGTTTTATATAATATCCAAGTAGATCTTTGTCATTTTGATTGAAAGATACAACTTTCAAAATAAACAAAGCGTAGGCCTACAATTTTTAATTGTAGAAGCCGAATGCTAGTAATTTTACTAATATGCCTTGCATGCAGTAACACTGCTGCGTTACCAAAGACACGCGCACGCAGTGATGTTTTTACTCAGCTTTTTCGTTCCATCCGAAAAGTACCATTGCACGCTGGCAGCGTGCAATGGTACTTTTCGGATGGAACGAAAAAGCACGATGAGTGACTCAGCGTGTATTGGTACTTTTATTTGCTATCACGTGACGGACAATCCTCCAATCAAATGGCAAGGATCTGCTTGGGTGTTATATAATATGGAATAAAAGGCTTGTTTAATTGAATTTACATGATTTGAATTGAATTGAATTGAATTGAATTGAATTGAATTGAATTGAATTGAATTGAATTGAATTGTAACTCAACGTTTTGATCAGTATGCTGTGCTTGTCTGTAGGTGTTCTGTGCATCTACATCTCCTTTGCACAATAGTCACGATTTCAGACTTGAAACCAAGTCTATAAAGTACCCTCCAATGGTTTCAAATAGTAGGAAGGTTAATTAAGAACCGGACGGAATTCCAGCATATTTTATACGATCTCAGACTTGAAACCAAGTCTATAAATTAACCCCCCCCCCCCCCCCCCCCCCATGGGTTCAAATGGGGTTTTATGCTTCTAGGGTCGATAGTCCACATTTTCTTGGGAAAAAAACCTTTGTTTTTGATCGATAAAGGTGAATAAAACATATTTTTTTGTTCATCCCCTAGGCATCAAAAGTTGATGTTTTTATTAACGGGCTGTTTCCCCTGTATGGGTTGTTTTCAGATTGTGACACAATCTATTTTTCAAAAGGTCATAACTTTTGAGCCAAACATCATACAAGTGTGTAAGATATGTCAAAATGAAGGTTGTTGTATGCTCTTTTCAGCTATGTATAAAACCCAATAAGTTAATGTTCCCTCTTGTGACTCTTTATTGCAGAGCCCGTCACAAATAGTTGGAAGGTTAATTAAGAACTGGACAGTATTCCTGCATTTTTGATATTCAAGGAATGTATGGGCAATTGACTATTCATTTAAACATCTGCCTACTGCCACCTTTAATGAACCCATCAAATGGACACTGGACACAATGTCAATCGTTAATTCTGACTGCCACATCAGTCAAGGAATCGGTCAACAAGAACACCCACAAAAAGACTCATTTCAGTTCATGGTTGGAAGACTCTGATACTAATTATGTTATTAGCGTTTTTACTGTCCTCTGGATCATTGGAGTTGGATTAAAAAGTGTTTGTGGTAATGGTTTTGGATGAAAGATTACAATTGATTGTTACGGTGTGAGGTATTTATGAACAATAGCATCGTTAGTAGCTGCTTAAACAAGTGTTGAATTTAAATTTATTTTATTTACATTAATTGCTTTTTTATCAGAAAGGTCCAACAAATTGTGTGTTTGTAAGGTCAATTCAATTTTATGAAATTCCTCTATAATTGTCTAAATTAACACGTCAAGAACAAAACAAAGATACAAAATTGACTGAGACCCCAAAATTTCAGTAAACAAATTTAAAAGAGGAAAGTGCCAAGCAAGATGTAAGAAGATAAGTGGAAACTTGATTTGGTTAGATGTGTTGCGCTTAGATTACATTTAGGCCTACACCAATATTTTTCAAATATTTAGCACCCTTGTATAAATGGGCACAAGATGAGACATACATTGGAAATGATATATCAAGGATAAAAATTGTAGCATGAATTTTGATTACGTTTTTTAATTTACCGAAATTTATTGATTGTAATTTTTCATACAGTTTAAATGATTGGTTACAAGCACATTTATGAAGTCAGTATGCACTTGTAGGATTTGTACACCTTGTCATGTACCAAGAAGAAGAACTTAATAGCAGTGGACACTATTGGTAATTAATCAAAATAATTATTAGCATAAAGCCTTACTTGGTAACGAGTAATGGGGAGAGGTTGATAGTATAAAACATTGTGAGAAACGGCTCTTTTTGAAGTGGAGTAGTCTTCGAGAAAGAAATAATTTACCACGAATTTGATTTCAAGACCTCAGATTTAGACTTTGAGGTCTCGAAATCAAGCATCATCTGAAAGCACACAACTTCGTGTGACATGGGTGTTTTTTTCCTTTCACTATTATCTCGCAACTTCGACGACCAATTGAGCTCAAATTTTTACTGGTTTGTTATTTTATGCATGTTGAGATAAACCAAAGTGAGAAGACTGGTCTTTGACAATTACCACTAGTGTCCAGTGTCTTTAACTAAAAGAAAAAAGGGGAGCAAAGGGAAGGGATCCAGAAAAAAAGTGGGAAAATGCAATACTTTTTCATTACCTATGAGTAATTTTATTACCTACAGCCTGTTGTGTTTGGAAAGAAGAACTTTGTGTGCCTGTAAGAAAGGCGTATTGACCCCTTTCATGACGTGCAGCGCAATTACTTTGTCCTATCCGGTCCTCCATCTTTGGGTCAACGTGTACACAAAGGATGTTGACACCCAAGATGATGGACAAGGTTGGTGCATCTTGACACCCAAGATGACGGACAATGAATTTTGTATTAAGTTTTTAATTTACCAAAGTTTGTAATTTTTCATACAGTTTTAAAATGATTTGTTTTAAATTACAAACAACTGGTTTCCTTATTCCAGTCACTATCAGAGCAACAACTGAAGATGTTCAATATCTTCTGGTGAATATCCTTAACAAACCCATCAGCTGTTTTGTATGTTTATCATACAGTAGGATTTCCCCAGTGGCATTCAGATGCTATCCCATAATATCAAAGTCATTCACTATCCAAAGTGCATGGAAGGTAACCACCCCCCCCCCCCCCTCATAACAATAATTTATACATGGTTTCCTTAGGCGTGTTTGTCTGGTTATGTTTGTGTGGTGTGGCCTCTGTCGACCCTAGAGTGTGTTCTGTGGTTGAGAAACACACAAGATTAACATTAGCAGACACGATCTGACGACGGAGGATTCCGTGAAGACGCTGTCAATAACCCAAACTGGCTTCAGTCATTTATTTCTTTAACTCCCACATTCAAACTGTCAATCTGTTTATTTTGTCTGAGTGTGGCCAAGACTAATGATGTTAGGGGGGGCTGGGAAGCCGTGGGGAAGGGATGATAAATTGATCCGAGGTTACACTTGTTGCAAACAGACGAAACATGAATGTAGCTTTGTTTTATACATGTTTCTCAGAAATGTTGTGGATCTCGGTGGCTCTGATTGATGATTGTTGTTACCATACCATACCAATGTCACTTGGATGCCACCTGTAAAGTTTCAATTCACACTCATTCAAACTGAGATTGATAGTAGTCAAGATCATACATAGGGTTGGGTAATTTTCGTGAAACTTTATTTTTTTTAATAGGATTTGAGGCATTGCATGGTGAGGTATCAATATGTATTTGGTTTGCGGTAACACCATGTGTGTATCTACTCGCCGGGTAGAGTTTGTTCTTAGAGAACTGTCTTTCTTTATTCTACTACAGCGGCGTAGATTGTTTTGGTGTTCTGGAGACTTCTCAGTTCTGAAAAGAACTGTCCTGCTTTTTAACTATTACCCGGGCGGATGGTATAGAAAATAGGGTGGGACTACTACATTAGCTTATAGGATTGTAATTAACTGTACTACCGCGGAGTCAGTTCTTAAATTGGTCTCAGTGTCTCGACTAGCTTGCTCTTGTCATCGTCTCCTAATTTTTCTGAAACATCTTGAAAAAAATTAACATAGGTAGGAAAATTGTATCTCTTGTCACTGCAAAACAATGCGTCTACAGTTTCCCAGTGGCTCAAAGTTGGTAGAGTTCCCCTGACTCAAGGATGTGACTTTTGTCATATAGGGGACAATGTATGTAAAGGCTTTGGTAGAGGCTATAAGGTACTAGTCCTCAGTGGTTGTCATTCGTTGCATGTGCATTGCGACAAGCCAGACCAATCATTCATTGTTTTAGTCAAGGAAGGACTGGCTCTCCAGCTATATACTTAATTAGTCACGTACAATGTGTGTGAATGGCAGGTTGGAAGACGTATTATGTCCTTTTGGGAATCTGTCTATTTTTTAACAGTGGTCTTTATTTATACAATAAACCATGAAGCAACAGAAGCATTTGAACATGTTAGAACTCATGTGCTGTCAAGATGACAATCTCAAGATATGAAGATAAGATAAGAAAGATGAAGAAACTCCAGACAGGCGTAAACAAACAATATTAAGGTTGCTGATAGAGTGGACACACCTCTGTTGAATAGTTACAAACATTCAGACTGTAAGCGTGGGATTTACAACAACAACCTGGATCCAGTTTCATAGAGTGGCTAAGCACAAAAATTTGCTTAGCATGACATTTCTTTCTTGATAAAAACAGGATTACCAACCCAATTTTTCCATTTGCTGCATATTGCTTGTTGTATTCAGCTGATGTTTGCTTCTTCTGAAAATAATCACATGCCAATTTGTAATCTTCATGCTAAGCAAATATTTGTGTTTAGCAGCTCTCTGCAATTGGCCCCTGTTCTGTAGTAAGATGATAAACCACATGACATGTCCAATGGGAGATTTTTCAGATGCTGGGGGCAGCAGACGTAAAGGTTTTTTGCGCGTCTGAGCGTGAGCTTGGTGCTCAGTTTTGCGCGCGTTGCTCTGAGCACACGCACTATGGCGAGAACTGTGAAAAAATGGACTGTCTAAAAGTCCCTCATTGGGACCAGATAGAGAAAAAAAGAACTTTATTCACTCGAATACATCTGAGATGTTTAGGCCTTGTGTACACTGGTAGTTTCCTCACTGATTGTGGGGAAAGTCTTCTGTAACTAACCTGCAGGAAAAATTACAATGCAGTTGGATTAGAGACTTTCTTCCCAATGATCCATTTTGGGAGTGGGAAAACATTTATCTGCATGTAATGAAAAACCATCCCTGTACACCTGGCTCCTGCCTACAACAAGTGGAGAGTATTATATGTGTCTTTATGGCCTTGACAATATTGTTATAAGCACAATAGAAGAGAATGCGATAAAATAACCAATAAGAGCCAACAGTTATCAAAATGCCAGAAAAGATTATCATCTCACAGACAAATAAAATTGAACAACTTTATGAGTCATCGTTGACCTCCAATTTCAAGATCTGATTTGATTAATTGAAACACATTTTGTTTGTGCTGCCAAGGAAATTATCTTGCCTATCGTACCAATTCCAAGGTATTCTAATATTTTTTAGCTTGGCTCAGCCAGAAGAATCACCCTTAACATTGTTAACGTCTGTCTGCTGCTGAACTGCTGGATGGTGCCTGTGATAAATGACTGTTATATATGACAGCCCAATCGCTTTTATTAGCGGCAATTTCTGTGTCTGGGTGTTGATTCTTGTTTCTTCTCCAGAGGAATGGTGCCTGGCGCGGACGAAGGACATAAACCAAGTGTGCCTGCCAGAAGGTCGTTAGCAATTATTGTGTTTCCAGAAATCAAGTTGGAAAGTTTCATATATTTTTTATAGCTATTTATAATGTCGAAAATTTAGATTCAGTATAGGAATGGAAAAAGCAAGTCAAGTAGTATTAGAAATATTCAAATTTTATTCATGCATCGCTATTAAAATGGTGTTTTATTTTAAGGAAAATTTGTTTCCCTTGTAGACTCAATGATTGTAACGTAGAGGTAACGTGTTGTCATTTGTATTTTGTAGTTATCTCGCAACTTCGATTGACCGATTGAGCTCAAATTTTTAAAAGTTTGTTATACAATGCATGTGTTGAGATACACCAAGTGAGAAGACTGGTGTTTGACATTTACCAATAGTGTCCAGTGTCTTTAAAGTGCAAATATCTCAAAATAATCTTTTACATGCCTGTCCCTTTGCGGAAACAGTGATGATTTTTGTGCTGCAGCAAGGAACTCCGACTGTCAAGATTAATCCACATTAATAAAATCTAAAAACAAAATGCAGTAACTTGACCTCATCCTGAACAGAATTCCACTCCATTAAACTTCATTAAACCCAGAAAAACTCCAAAGGATTAAAAATTGAACACAATCTCAACAAGTTGTTCCCATCAAACCCATGGGATCAAGTTGAACTCTGCGCTAGGTTATTCAGTAATCACTTGATGATAGTTCTAGCAAAAAAGTACAATTTTAGCAATTGACGAGCCCCACAATTTTAGCAATTTATTTGTGTACAAAAAGATATCCACTAATGGCAATTACAGATATGTCAAGGTTTTGACTTATTATAAGTTCGAGAACAAAATTGCTTGTTACAAACCTGTTGAGTCAACGTTTTTATTTCAAACTTCCGTTTGTGATGGAGTAAATTGTTTTTGGACAAAACTAACTCGGGAAAGGTTGTTCTTGATAAGGCAATTATAGAGCACATTGGTACTAGCAGAAATAGTATGCTGTGTTATTTAAAATAGAAACAATCCTACACAAGTCTATGGATGATGATAGTCAAACTTGTAGTTTGTGTTACCTTGTTATAATGCATCAGTGCAGTCTTTGTTTTGTAGCACCTCCTACTTTTTGTAAAAAGTTGTTTTTTCAGAGAATTTGTTAGTAATATAAAAATAGAACAGTAATATAATGCCACCATTTAGTATATTTAGTATACACAGCTGATTGCCTGTCAGGAAATGTCTCCTTATAAACAATGACACTCTTAAAGGCACTGTACACTATTGGTAATTACTCAAAATAATTGTTAGCCTACAAACTTACTCGGTAACGAGTAATGGGAAGCTGTTGATAATATAAACCATTGTGAGAAACCATAGTTTTTGAGAAAGAAGTAATTTCTCACTAAAATGTTTAAATTGAATTTGAGACCTCAGCTGAGGTAATTTGAGACCTCAGCTAAGGTCTCAAATTCGAGCATCCGAAAGCGCACAACTTGCGCATGAAGGGTGTGTTTTCTTCCATTATTCTCTGGCAATTTCAACGACCAACTGAGGTCAAATTTTCACAGACTTGCTATTTTATGCACATGTTGAGATACACCAAGAGAGAAGACTGGTCTTTGACAACTACCAAAGGTGTCTAGTGCCACTGCCCGTATGTATACAGTATGACATCTTATGTAAAGATTGGGCCTTTTGAAACCCAGCTGCTGTAGGGCGGCTGTACTAATTGGATGCTGATTTTGAACCTGCAGTGAAAACCAGGCTGATGTTTATGCTGACCAATGTCTTTTAATAGTTAGCCTTGGCATACTTGCCTCTTTTCTTATATTTAGATTTGACTACATGGAGACCTTGACCTAACTTTTATCATGAAGGTAAGAAGTAAAGCCCTCAAGGCAAGCAGACTACCTTCATCATGCTGCTACACTATTTGTCTTGTTCCTTATGTGTGGTAGCAGTCCTGAATACTGATTCTCATTGTTGTTATACTGGAAGTAGACTTGTTTCTTTCTGGTCTCAGTTTGGTTGATTGGTTGGTTGGTTGGGTTGGTTGGAATGGAAGGGAAACGCCCAAACACTAAGCCTATACATCTGACGTCACACTTCTAGGCTCGTGAATTACATGCACCTTTGACCTACATTCAGTTCACATAGAGATACGCAGTCAAGTTCTATGGCGGACATGATAGGAGTTTACTGTTTGGGCAACTATGGAAAGTTCATGTCACTGCACGTTTATTAGGATACCAATGTATCCAATAGAATCACTGGGTCTAGCGGCAGGTACCTGTTTTTATCCATCCTTGTGGATAAACACAGGGGCCCAGTCTACCATACACTTAGACTTGGCCCCCGTCTTTATCCGCAAGGATAAAGACAGGTCGCTGCCGCTAGTATCCAGTGATTCCATTGGATACAATGATATCATTGGATACGTGCAGTGACATAGATGCCCAAATAGTCACTGCTCTCAAGTCCGCAATGGAATTTGACTGCGTATCTATATGTGTAATGACCGAGGTCAAAGGTCAAACTACACGCCGTTGATGACATCATTGGCCCTAGTCAGGAATGTTTTGCATGAAACACACTAGTTGTATTGCTATTGATTGACACCTCCTGTTTCAAGTTAGGACTGATCACTGTTACAGCTATTGTCATGATGATGATGATGATAATGATGATGATGGTGCATTGGGAACTCAATTGTGTTGTCTTTAGGGAACTTGAGTCACACTTAACCCTTTTTTTTGCTCATTTGTCAAAACCTTTTAGCATCTGCTCTGACTCTCTGGTTCACATCTTAAGAAAATAACATTAGTGTGAGTGATATCTTATTGTACAACATTTTGGGCAATTGCAAGCAAACATGGACATGACACCAATAAATAAAATTGCTGTCACAACTTTCTTTCCACTTAGAAGCTATTGCTAACATATGAAACTAAGTTATTTAATTTGGCCTAATTACTGTTAAATGTTTTGTTTAGTTTGAAGTTTGTATAATACCAGCTGAGGTCGATGGTTTGTAATCCTGAGTTCTGAGATCACAAATAAGGTTTCAAATCATTCGCCCTTTTTTTTTGCCATGAAGAAACCAGGTCAACTGAGGGCGCTATGACACAATCGCAATACAGGTGCGAAGGTGGAGTGACTAGGCAATGCACCTGTCATATATGATTTGCGCTCCTTTGTGCACTAAAGAACATAATCCAGCGCTATTGTTACTGTCTATATTCAACTATGCACTGCACCTGTCGTTTTTATTTGTGTTGACTATGATAACAATGGGTGGGCCAAGCATGTGTAGCACATATTTAATTGTAGCCCATTTTGCTGTGTGTTCCAATGTCAATGTTAATAGTTGCTTTTAAGTAAAGGGTTTGTTTGAGATGTTTTCAAAGGTATTAATCCACAGTGGAGAGACATAGGATGGCTGTTTTAAAGTGGATGTTGTCTTTACGATTGGTGTATTAATCCACAGTGGAGAGACATAGGATGGCTGTTTTAAAGTGGATGTTGTCTTTACGATTGGTGTATTAATCCACAGTGGAGAGACATAGGATGGCTGTTTTAAAGTGGATGTTGTCTTTACGATTGGTGTATTAATCCACAGTGGAGAGACATAGGATGGCTGTTTTAAAGTGGATGTTGTCTTTACGATTGGTGTATTAATCCACAGTGGAGAGACATAGGATGGCTGTTTTAAAGTGGATGTTGTCTTTACGATTGGTGTATTAATCCACAGTGGAGAGACATAGGATGGCTGTTTTAAAGTGGATGTTGTCTTTACGATTGGTGTATTAATCCACAGTGGAGAGACATAGGATGGCTGTTTTAAAGTGGATGTTGTCTTTACGATTGGTGTATTAATCCACAGTGGAGAGACATAGGATGGCTGTTTTAAAGTGGATGTTGTCTTTACGATTGGTGTATTAATCCACAGTGGAGAGACAGAGGATGGCTGTTTTAAAGTGGATGTTGTCTTTACGATTGGTGTATTAATCCACAGTGGAGAGACATAGGATGGCTGTTTTAAAGTGGATGTTGTCTTTACGATTGGTGTATTTATCCACAGTGGAGAGACATAGGATGGCTGTTTTAAAGTGGATGTTGTCTTTACGATTGGTGTATTAATCCACAGTGGAGAGACATAGGATGGCTGTTTTAAAGTGGATGTTGTCTTTACGATTGGTGTATTAATCCACAGTGGAGAGACATAGGATGGCTGTTTTAAAGTGGATGTTGTCTTTACGATTGGTGTATTAATCCACAGTGGAGAGACATAGGATGGCTGTTTTAAAGTGGATGTTGTCTTTACGATTGGTGTATTAATCCACAGTGGAGAGACAGAGGATGGCTGTTTTAAAGTGGATGTTGTCTTTACGATTGGTGTATTAATCCACAGTGGAGAGACATAGGATGGCTGTTTTAAAGTGGATGTTGTCTTTACGATTGGTGTATTAATCCACAGTGGAGAGACATAGGATGGCTGTTTTAAAGTGGATGTTGTCTTTACGATTGGTGTATTAATCCACAGTGGAGAGACATAGGATGGCTGTTTTAAAGTGGATGTTGTCTTTACGATTGGTGTATTAATCCACAGTGGAGAGACATAGGATGGCTGTTTTAAAGTGGATGTTGTCTTTACGATTGGTGTATTAATCCACAGTGGAGAGACATAGGATGGCTGTTAAAGGGAGGAGTGGGCATGTTGGTAACTTCTCTAAATAAAAACTTACTCGGTAACAAGCAATGGAGAGCTGTTGATAGTATAAAACATTGTGAGAACAAAGTAATTTTCCAAGAATTTGATTTCGAGACCTCAGAATTAGATTTTGAGGTCCCAAAATCAAGCATCTGAACGTACACAACAATGTCTGACAAGGGTGTTTTTTTCCCTTATGTCGCAACTTCAACGACCAGTTGAGTTCAAATTTTCACAGGTTTGTTGTTTTGTGCATATGATGAGATACACTAAGTGAGAAGACAGGTATTTCAAAATTAACAATAGTGTCTAGTGTCTTTTAGTACCTGAAAGCATGTACTGCCTTAAACACCAATTGATTGAATTTTGTAGTTTTATATTAGCAATTTTACAATTATTTCCTTAACATTCAGAGTGTTGTACTGTTCATTTCACAAATCCATATATACTGTCTGTTCCTCTATATCGAAATATGTCACTTCGTGATTAATATTAATTCCTTGAAGGTGTTAGGTTTTCCTTTAAACCAGACATTGCTGTTCCATCTACCAGACTTACACATCTGATCCTATTAATCAAGTGGCCACCATGTAATAAAAACATTCTGAAGTAGATTCCATCCAATGGCAATCTTTAGGAACCAGTTCAATTGGCCACTGATGTTGTGCGTCAAGCCAGCCCTGCAGACCATCTTAACCCCCTTTCAAATGAGAGAAATTTAGCAAGGGTCCCGTGGTTGTAACATTTTACAAAATGTACTTCGTGTGAAAGGACAACAATTGTGTCTACTGTCCAAGTGCTCTTGCAAAGTCTTGTCAAACACTACATTTTGCAACCTTGCTATAAAATAAAGCAAGGGACCCCAATTAAATTGCTGTAGTGCGAATAGCACTGTAGTCACACCACACCTGAAAAATGAAACGCGGTGTGCTAGTCATGGTCTGGGGCCAGGCTTTTCAGCTTAATGTTCTACATCACTGATGAGAGTGTGCCCAGCTCTTCTTTAAATAAACACACGTTCAGACATGGAATGATTTGTGTCATTCCTGAGCGGGACAGTGTGTGTACACCAACCCTGTATTGATCATTGGTGATAAATTGTGTGGTCAGGTTGTATTGCCTGGAAATGGTGAATGCGTGGGTTTTGAGACAGTGTTTCCACCTCCCACCTCAAGCATGAAGGGCTGTATTTGGGAGATAGTCATAACTGGTTGTAATATGTCTTCATCGGGCCACATCTGAGTATAACCTAGAAAAATGTTGACTGAAATTGCTGTTTTAACAAACATTTAAAGACCCTGACACTATGAAATTGGGCACCGTAGACGAGTGCAATGGATTTTAAAATCATACCATCATGAAAGATTTGAAAAGATTTGTCAATAGTTGGAAAAGTTTCCCATGGGTTGCTCATAGTTGTTCACCTGTTCTAGATATTGAAAAGCACTTTTCATTGAATGGTGCTGAATGTTTAGAGCCAATACAGTTTCCTTTTGTTGTCAGCAAGGTGTGTGGTTGCCCAAGGGGAGCACCCCCCCCCCCCTCCCCTCCGACTTTATTTTTCAGACTTGAAATTAAAGTAGGACACGATAACAATCTAATGAATGTAACCTATTTGAGCTACTGATGTATGTGTATGTACTGCGTATGTACCTAAGCCATTTCAGAACCTAATATTGGTCTTATGTTACGTTTTTTTCCTCTAAAAATAATAGCAACAAACACATCTTCCAAAAACAGCCTAGGGCTTAATATATTTCCCACTGATAAAAGAAAAGCCATTGATTAATCGTGGGCAGATCATGAGAGCTCTCCGGCAGGGAGTTCAAACACACTATTAGTATTTCTCCACCATGAATCTCTGAGAACCATCTCACCTTTCCAAGTGCTCTATTTATGTACTTGCCAGGTCCACTGGGGAGATAATAGCAATGATGTTGTGCCCCTCTAGGCTTAGAACAGCGGAAACACCTGAATCACCTGTGGTCTAAGAAAATAACAACATGAGATTAGAGCTACCTACAGGATAGCTTAGTGTAAGAGGAGCAATAACATTTCCTGGGTGCTTCAAGGAGATTGTGTTTTCTTCCTTATCACCGTTTTTTTTTCTTCTCACTTTTCGATCAACTTGAATTTGAGGCATTCTTAGTTTGAGATGTTCCCGTCCGAAGCACAACATTTACCAAATCGTTCACTCACAGAAGTTCTGCTTTTATAATAAGTTTATTGTTGGTTGTCTGTTTTGGTGTAATCACTGAATTATCACACGACTCAAGTAATCAGCTTATGGAACTGCAAAGTTGTCTGAAATTAAATTAAACATTTCTTTAATCATCTTTAAAGGCAGTGGACACTATTTGTAATTGTCAAAGACTAGCCTTCACAGTTGGTGTATCTCAACATATGCATAAAATAACAAACCTGTGAAAATGTTAGCTCAATCGGTCATTAAACTTGCGAGATATTAATGAAAGAAAAAATACCCATGTCATACGAAGTTGTGTGCGTTTAGATAGTTGATTTCGAGACCTCAAGTTCTAAACTTGAGGTCTCGAAATCAAATTTGTGGAAAATTACTTCTTTAACGAAAACTATGGCACTTCAGAGGGAGCCATTTCTTACAATGTTTTATACCAATAACCTGTCCCCATTACTCGTGATCAAGAAAGGTTTTACGCTAATATTTATTTTGAGTAATTACCAATAGTGTCCACTGCCTTTAAACAACTAATGCAAAGCCAAATCAATATTCATTTCCAATGCAACAACAATATCTAACAGTCTCCTGACGATGACTAGAGCAAGCTAGTCGAAACATTGAGACCAATTTAAAAACTGACTCAGCGGTAGTACAGTTAATCACGATCCTATAAGCTAAAGTAAGAGTCCCAGCCTATTTCCTGTACCATCCGCCTGGGTAATAGTTAAAAAGCAGGACAGTTCTTTTCAGAACTAATAAGTCTCCCGAACACCTGAACAATCTACTCGTGGTAGTAGAATAAAGAAAGACAGTTCTCTAAGAAGAAAACTCTACCTGGCAAGTAGATACACACATGGTGTTACCGCAAACCAAATATATATTGATACCTCACCGTGCAATGCCTCAAATCCTATATAATATCTAACATCCCTCTTGTACTTTCATGATACCAACAACTAGTCACAAGTCAAGAATTACACCATAGAAGCCGGGCCATATGGGATTCTTGCATTAGGGTTTATAGTCCCCCATTAACCATACTGTTTCAAAATCTCTTTTTTTTCTCTTTTCTTCAAAACCATTGCTTTTTATAATTCCTTGTGTTACATACGACCAACTCACAAGGTAAAACCCCATAAGTTGGTACGCACGGCAGACTATATAAAAGAATGGAATTACCAAAACAATTAAAGAAAGGGAAAACCAGCAACTGAAAAAGACAAGGATTGAAACATTCTGTTTTTAAAATTCCCTAGTTTTCAAAATCCCATTAGAAAACTTAAAATTGTCTAATTTGCCATCTTACTTGTAACAACAGTAACACATATTGATTTAAATTCTGGCTCTTACTACCCCACTAGCCTCAGTTTAATTACATGGGAATGGAAGTAAAGTAACAAAAGCCAAGATGGCTACAGGTCTGTGTCATTTATTGTCATGAGATATACATGAAGCAATTAAACACTTTCACCAGCCCCCAACTCTACTCCAGAACAAGAGTTCATTAGATTGACAATTCTGTCTATATTCAGAACTAGTTGATCTATTTCTATCTAACTGTTCAATTCGTACACGCAGAAGAATGTAAAAAGCCTGATAGCAGATGAAGTTGATATGAAAGAGTTCCGGACCCAATTTCATAGAGCTGCTAAGCACAACAATTTGCTTAGCATGAAATTTGTTCCCTGATTAAAACAGGATTACCAATCAAATTTGTATTTTTTGCATATTATTACTTGTTACTGGTATTCAGCTGTTGTTTGCTTATCCTGAAACTCACGTGGACATTTGGTTGGTAATCCTGTTTTTATCGAGAAAGAAATGTCGTGCTTAGCAAATGTTTGTGCTAAGCAGCTCTATGAAATTAGGCCCTGACCATACATTACACCTTTGGCTCTTCCTCCCTTTACGCACAGATAAAGACTTCCCTCAGATTGTTACAAACTGATTCTTCTCATCTTGAAAATCTAGTTCAGTCTGAAAAGGTAGACTTGACTCAAACAGATATCGACAGTTGGTAACTGGAGCTCACCCAGGCTCTATAGAAGAGAGGAGGAAGGACAATTTGATAGGCCTGTTTTCCTAACCCAAAAGCTGATCCATTTGTGTCTGATGACTCTATTACTTGGTTGTCAGTATCCATATCAGTTGGATTGAGAGGGATGTTTTGTACAACGGAGGAGGGGGGCGGGGTGGACAGTGGCATCATCTAGAGCATGGTATACTTATACCCACCAGCGTTAAGATTCATTTGGAGTGCATGTTTATTGGAAAGAGCTTGGCTTCATAAGTGGGGGGGACTAAATGATATTTAGACCAATTTATTGTAAATGGGTCAGTGAGGCGATTCGGCTGAGGGAGAGATTGCCGAGGGTAGCAAATGCGAATCATAATGGATTGTTTGGGGGGGTTCGTGTTAGTTTCATGGTAACACTTAATAGTTGTCAATTTGAGGATTTCAGCTGGTAAAGGCGATCAATTTTGGTGGAAGTTGCACCACACAGGTGTCTGTTTTGCCCTGTAGGGTGGCTCCACTGTAACAAACTAAGAGCAGATAGTTAGGATCCCAAGTTAGCGAGAGAGAACAATCTGATGTCACATTCCCTTTATTAAAGGTTGTTGTGCCTCCTTCAAGAACTTGAAGCTTATTTCCTTTTTATGTTCCATGATGAAAACAACAGTGTAATGGTTTCTCTCATCTTGTAACTAAAGCTGAGTGTCTGGTGGTCTTTTCTGTACAGGAACATATTAATTATCGCATTTTCTTTTTCTTAACATGCGACACTTGACTTCGGTTTCAAAAATATGGCCTTTCCTAGAAGATATTTATTGGTTTGATTGAAATTATGTGAACTGCTCACAGAAAGTTAGGATTTTTTTTTTTTTATCAGGTAAATCTTGATTATTCATGACTGTCTTTGTATATGTTATACTATCAATGATAAGCTGAGGTGTTCCTCTTTAACCCAAGTCTCTCTACACACTCATGGGGTGACAGGTCTTTTTCTTCAGCCGCGCCACGCATCTGGAACTCTCTACCACTTAATCTTCGATCTTGTCTTTGTACTGCAAAATTCAAGTCTCTTCTCAAAACTTATCTTATGTCACAGGTTTTCAATGACTAATTTTGTTGTGTCTGTTTTTTCTTTGTGTTGTGTATTGTTTTTGTTTTGTTTTTTGGTTTTACTGCGCCTTGAACACCCAGCAGGGTGGATATGTGCGCATTACAAGTCTTATTATTATTTATTATTATTATTATTATTATTATTATTAAGATGATACCACATTTGCAATGATTACATGTTGCTGAATTTGGCTACATGAATGACGATGAGGCAAAGTCCCAATTCAAAATTGCCATTATCTGTACTAACCTGTCGATAGGTAGTGATCATAGTAACCCTTTGCCATTAATTGTGTGAACCAAGCTCATCAGTGTATTTTTTGTTTTGTTGGCATTTTTGAGACACAAGTGTCCATTCCGGGAGAAGACATAAATAAATTAAACAAAAGGAAAAAAAAACATGAAAGTCTTGACAGGACTGTGAAACATACTTCTTAACCTTTGAAGAGTGTCAGAGGTTAAAAGTTAAAATATGACTCCCTATGGGTTTATCCAAACAAACACAAAGAGACGGTATTGATGTTGAATGGTCACCCACCCCCTCCAAAAAAGGGGGGAGGGAGGTGGAAAAAGGTAAATGTAAACACAGAAAACCCTTATTTTAAAGTAGAGATCATGCTCATGCATGTAGGTTTGATTGTCTGATTGTTGCTGAGTAAACATTTTCTTTAAAGCATTGTTTCACTGTTTCGTAGGATACATTATTTGTTTGCATTGTACTATTATTTGTTTTCCAGTTATGGGCAAATTATTAATGTTTTTTAATTTAATTAATTTTTTTTTGGGGGGGGGGGTTAAATCAGACGTAACTTATTTTGTTCTTCTGCCAGTTCTTGTGTTTACTTAAGTCTAATGCACTTAACATAAGAGTTGAGTCTCAGCCATTTTCTAAATTAGTAGCTGAGTGAAGATGCAAGTTGCTTGAAGTAACAATGTTAACGTGGTACTCCACAAACTGTGCGTGTTCATTGCTATACTTGACTGCTTGATGTATATTTATTTTCTATAAATATAGACTCTGAACTCTTTGGGGAGCTATCCAATTAAGGAACCAATTATGAACGGACAAGATTTAGTTGGCCTCAGTCACATGGCAAATTCCTGTAGCGTAAAACAATGTTTCTATCACTGTGTACTCCATATCACGCGTCTTGCTGGATGCTCGCATGCTAAGGTTCAAATAAGATAACATGGAGTCTTTTTTTTCTTCGCAAAATTAAACACCATCAACAATTATGACCTGGGCCCAACTTCATGGCTCTGCTCGCCGTAAGCAAAGAGTTGGCGCTTGCGGAGGCATGGAATTCTGCGCTTACATCAAGCGTATTTTAGGGGTTAGTGGGAAATTTGGGCATGTGCGCAGTACTCCAGCATTCTATGCTTATACAGCTAGCGCATCAATTTGACGCTTGCTGTGCAAGCTGAGAACGGTGATTGTAAGCGCAGAATTCAGAGGTAAGCAGAGCCATGAATTTGGGCCAAGATTATCACTAAGAGCATTATGAAGTAGACAGGAGTTTTCTATCTTTCTTGCAGGTTCTCAACTTTACAAAACCGTAATCTAGTTTGTTCATTTCACAAAGGTTGACTGAATGAGTGAAATATTTTATTTCACTAGCAGGGGAGGGGTGCAGTGACTATAATGTGCAAAATAAATTTTAACAAATATATTGAATAATCTCTAAAATATTATAACATATCAATTTATAAACTAATCTCTCAAGCCTATGCAACCAAACTATACCTAATATACAAAACACACAGATTGTGTTGTTACTTCAAATATTTGGAAAATGGCAAATAGTACAATATTCTTCTCCAGTACACCATATGATTATAATACAATGTCTTGTATTTTATCAATATTTCTGAGGTGTGTACCGTTTGCCATTTTTTTGTAATAACATCTTAAATATCTTCATTTTTATATATTAGATATTCTTAAGTATTTGGGAAAATCAGTCTTGGTTTTTTCCCCCACCTTTTTTATTTATTGTGGTTTGTAGTGTATTTTGTACTGTTTGTAAAAATAAACTGTATGTTAGTTTTGTACATTTGATGTGAAGGCTGAAATGAATTTCCCATGGGACTACTAAAATGAGTTGAAAATGAAAATGAAATTGTTAAATCTTACTGACTGCTTATCTTTTGTAGTGGGTATTTCTGTATTTTGTTGACTCAGATTTACTGAATTTTAATCGTGTAACTTTTTTCAAGTTGTAATATTATAATTGTCATGTAATTCAGCCATTTTTTCAGCAATAAACCAATTAATAAATTTGTACTCTTCTGTTGTTTCTGCCCAATCCAGGTGTCCCGTAGATGAAATAGTCTAAGCACAAACCTCGCTCGTCCCTCGCCTCCTTGCCTAGCACTTTCGCAAAACCTGGTAAGTACCAAAACGTTTTGTATTGATACCCTATACTACACTATGCTGGATATATACCCCTAGTGTTTGGAATCAAAATAGGAGGAAATGCCTAGAGGGGTTTGTGTATGATTGGGGGGGGGGACATCTTTGTTGCATATAAACATCTTTGCTGATCTTGTAATTCGATCGAGAGTCTTGGTAGCATCTTGTGCTCTTAGGTGTGTTATCCTGAATGAAGATGATATTTTATGGAATGTTATTGATGCTCCTAGTGTAGCTTGCACATTAAGGAAATTAAAAAGTATCTCTGTCAAAATTATTTCGGGAATTGGTTTTTGAGAAGGGGATCGTTTTTGTTTTTATCTGAAGGATACACTGTTTTCTCTAGAGCATGCAACAAAGAAAGTCTTGTAAAGTATTTTATTGTGTTTATTTAAATTAATAATTGAATGATATTATAAACATGCCTGGTATTTCATGGGAAAGTAACTGTTTAAGATGTACATATTATAAAGGTTTTAGTGTTACCATGACTTTGAATTACAAGAAGCTGTGTGCCTACGAAGCCTTGCTTAACTACCCTAAAAGTGTTCATGAAGACATTCTAAAACTAGCATACAGTGTCGTTCCTCTTTACTCAAGGAACTTAATCTTGCCTTCAGTCTCGGTTAACAGGGTTATAATAGTTTCATGAATGTGGTTGGAATTGCAAAAACTTCATGTGAGGTTGAATACAATGAACAAAAAAATCAGAATAAATCAAAGAAAGGAATCCCAGACTTGTTACAAATCATGAAATATTTGGCTGTCAGAATCTGACAATAGTTGTATTGGTTTCCGTTGTAATTTAGTTTCTGAAATCACTGTTTGATATTAATAATTTATTGTCACATGCAGCACTGATTTACTTTTACAAGAATTGGAGCAGTCTAACTGTTTTTTGAATAACTTGTTTGATTTAGCACGGTACAACTTGTGCTCGATTCGCGATTAGGCACCAGGTGCTTTTTCATGAACAATCGATGTTATTACCATTTAAACTGTCATAGGATGTGGACAATGATCACATCAATAGGCTATTTTCAAATTCTTGAATCATCGTCGAATACTTTCACACAACGTGTTGTTTCATGTTATGATCGTGATAAATGGAATCATGTAAAGTAAAAAACGCCCTCTATATGGAGCTTTCTATGAGTGATTTAATTTTTAAAATATTGTAGCTTGACACTGCCAGTTGAAACTGTGGGTGTAAGTATTTTCTACCCCTTTTTGTGAGGGTATTGATTGGTGGTTTGATTAACCAATAAATCATTTTGCTGTATGAACTTCAAATTGATTGATTACACAATCATAGTCAGATCAATGTCAAACTGTTTAGACTGATGGATGTTGCCTGTAAACACATCTTTACCCTTAGCCAAGAGTGATTTCTGCTGTTTGTTCATGGGGGAGGTTCACCGGCCTGATGTAACAAATACAGTCAAATGATACTTTCTGAAAGGATAAAATATCCACTTTTTGATTGGTTTGTCATTGAGGCTCGAAACTGAAACAGTTTCCAGTTGGCTGTCAGCGGTGATCTCTCAGTCTCATCCATAGAACAGTTTTGATTGGATGGCTTGTGAAGTGTGAAATGACTAGAAATAGATGTTCCCTTCTGCATGGGTCACAGAATGTTTCACAAAACTTTTGTCAAATTCTTGTGGGAGATTTGATGTTAAAGAACCTGTGTAAGGAAAAAGTAACTTGATTGTCAAATTTGTGTTACATATTACTTTTTAAAGGCACTGAACACATTTGGTAATTGTCAAAGACCAGTAGTCTCACTTGGTGTATCCCAACATATGCATAAAATAACAAACCTGTGGACATATTGGGCTCAATTGATCGAGTTTGCAAGAAAATTATGTAAGAAAAAACACCCTCGTTGCATTAGTTAAGATTGCAATAACCTCTTTCTCAAATACTATGTTACTTCAGAGGGAACAATGTTTTATATTATTAACAGCTCTCCATTGCACGTTACCAAGTAAGTTTTTATGCTTACAATTATTTCCAGTAAAAGTACCGAAAAACAACGCAGCATTGAATGGAATACGTTTCTAAGATACAGGTTAGGACTGGGGTCCAGGTTCAGAAAAAGGGAATTGTCACGATGCAAGTTGAAAATGAAAATCCAAACACCATTAATTGCAAGTTGTGTGGAATTACAGTCACACTGCCCCTGGGTGCATGCCAGACCCACTTGTACAAGATTAACCTGTTATTGGTTATGGGGGCATAGAGAAAAATAGCGACGATAATTCCGGTGATATTAGAAACCAGTTCTTGACGCGGGAACTATTGTGATGGGATTATAATGGTGTGTAGGCCACTCCTTGATCTTATTGTTGTGAAAGTAGACCACAATAACACCATCTAGGGGTATTGGCACAGTTCTCCTTATGAACCTTAAACATGTCCCCAATTTGTGTTCCAACTAGGAGAAGCTTAGGGTTGTTTGGCATCTCATGTCTGGGCACCCCACCCCACCCCTAACCCAAGCTCCTTTTTCTTATGCTATTTGTAATGTGCTGTGTGTGGCTAGCAGGCATTTGCCTGTTGATTGACACATGTCATGATAGACTCTGTTTGACCATGGTTAGACTACAAGCTGTTTGTGGAGACTAGAGGAGCCCACGAGGCAGAATAATTAAACCAGCCATTGCATCTTATAATCTGTAATCTTGAGACAGACACACCCTAAAAAATGTATGCATTGTTGCAGTGGGGATAGGTAAATATGAATTTCAAAAAGTACGTAGCAAGTCAGTCTTGGAGCGATTTCTGCGTGCCCTAGTTTTAAGGGGGTCGTGGACTATATTAAATATTCTGGAAACAAGAAGGCACTAACAATCTCCTGGAGAGGAATTAGCTAATCTTCCGTCAGTAAAGTCAAGGGTGAGGCAGGGAAAAGCATCTAACCGGATATGAAATGTTGTTATTTCCTGAGGAGTTCTGAGAAGAAAAAAGGAAGAAAAATGAACAAAAACTTGAGCAAGAAACCGCAAAATGCCCTGCCTTAATGCATGATGAACTATCTGGGCAGGTTACTGTTGATGTAGGGAAACACAGGCATAAGAATTAACCTCACAGAGACATATTACTTTTTTGTTCTCTTGAAGAAAAAAAATTGAAAAAAAAACAGGTATTTGAAAAGCTTTTAATTGTCATTAGTTTTAAGTGTTGAATTGTGTCGCTATGAGCTATGGAAATTTAGGGGTTGTAACAAAATCAGAGCACTCAGATTGTCTGTGTCTGTGTTGTTTGCTGTGGCTATGTGTGATCACCGGTCGGTCTGTCGGTCGGTCCGTTGTAGAGCCAGGGCCCTGGGAAGCTATAATCCCGGGTCGGCCGGTCAACCAGGTTGGACAGCTGACTGCACTTTTCCTTTGATGTGCTTGAGATGAATATTGAGAGGGGATTGACCAGCAGGGATGGATTAAGGTACAGGAAGAAAGGTAGAGAGAGTGTAATGGGGAGAGACGGCTCATTCAGTCTGGGCCTCTGAAGAAAAAAAAAGGAAAAAAACTGGCTGCCTTTTGTTGAAATATTTTAACAGCTGAATTCAAAGACAATGTCGCAGTGGGCTGGATTCGGTTACAATGAAATTCCCATGCTGATTTTGTACATGTAGGTTCTGTACTGGCAGGGAATGTATGAAAAAGAAGAAATGATCTAGCATGTATCTGTGGCTCAACAAATGGAAAAATTAAATCTTGATTTGCTCATTACAAGGGATAACTCTACCTGAAAAGAGAAGAGCCTCATGCAACATTCATTATTAAAGTCAAACTGCAGCCTGAACATTTTGAGTTGAGGGGTTTATTCTGTCATGCAATTGCATTAGGAGTGCAGTTGAAAAGGTTACTTTGAGCCATCAGCAATAGGGAATAATTGGAAGACGACCGAGAAAGTACAACACGTTCTTGATCAATCTCTTTCCAACGCTCAACCAGGCTTTAATGATAAGCATCAAAAGAAGCTCGTGCAGGAATCATCGCAGGGCAAATTTGTTCTTTTCACACTAAAACTGGCCGTGCACTGAATTAAACATTCATTTGAGCACTTTCTTGTTTGAGAACAAGAAATGAGTCGCATCATTGACGGATTACTGTCAGGAGTAGAGGCTTCCCGGTGTTGGGATTGTAACATCCATAATTCACCGACAATTGCTGTACGTGAACTGTCTCCTCATCTGTGTATAGCCCCTCGAGTGTCAGCCGCAACTGGTCCCCCCTCTCCCACCTGTCCACAATCCATCCCATAATGCTTAAATCCCCAACGGCTCTCTGACTGACTGGCCAGGTCTTGGAGTTTCAATCCAACCACGCAGGTAATATCGCAAATGACTGTAACTGATAGATCACAATGCCTAATACTTGAGTCCATCCCCTCAAGATCTTAAAGCTCCCATTAATTAGACCCTCAGACCAAGATGGGCGTTGCCCTCTTACCCCTTAGCAGTGTCACCTCTCTGGAAAAAGGGGGTCACATGAAGGTAGATTTAGTTGGTTTGCATTATCAAGGGGAGGGGAGAGCAGGGATAGGTTAACAGCAAAGAAAACAAAATCAGGAGAGAAATTGTCTGAGCCCGTGCATGAAATTTGATTGAGCCATTTGTTGGCTTCTTGATAAAATAAAAGCTGTTGCAAAGCAATCTGTTGGGGGAAGAGGGCGAGACTGGATTGTGCTGTTTCAGACTTTGTAGATCTGGGGATTGGTCCTGATTGCACCTGTCCTGGGCCCAATATAGAACTGCTAAGCACAAACAATTGCTCAGTATGAAATTTTTGACTTGATAAAAACAGGATTACCGACCAAATTTCCATTTGATTTTCAGGATTAGCAAACAACAGCTGAATACCAGTAACAATCAATATGCAGCAAATGGAAATTTTGTTGGTAATCCTGTTTTTATCAAGGAAGAAATTCCACGCTTAGCAAAGTTTTGTGCTTAGCAGCTCTATGAAAATGGGCCCTGTGCAGTAGTCATCAACAACAGACAATTATGGCTAGTTGTTGAGCAGTAAATGACTTTCAGATCATTTACTTGGTTTCCCAGACTCAGATGCGCTTATCAAACTGATTGATTGTTTACTCTGTGGAAAAAGGAATGAGACAAATAAGCAAGTAAAAACGGTGAGAATAATGATGAAAAACAAATATCTATCAAGGGATCATTTAAAGTTGAAGTAAATTTGAAGGATTTTTGTTGGCCTAAAACTGATCCCCTTCATTCTAATTTAAATTTTATGTTGGGTTAATGTTTTTATATTTCCCTTCAATGTAAAGTAATCTTGATGATTTTTTCCTTGTAGATTCAATTGTAATTTAGCCTTTGGCTACAAATATTTGAATAAAATACCTTGAATTGAATGTGTAAACTAGCTCTCGGCACATAGTAAAAACATACACAGTGTTTCCTGATCAACAACTCAAACTACTGAATATGTAGGGCCTACATTACAATAGAAGTTAGAAACCCTTTCAGGGACACTTTTAAATGATGATCTAGATACCTTGGTCCAAGAAAGCTGAATCAATAAAGTTTTGACAGATCACATTTTTCCAACAGTAAAACCTTCCTCCATTTCACTTATAACTAAACTTGTCAATCTTTTTTCCAGAAATAACCCTCAGGGAAAGCTCATCGTTTTGAAACATCTTTAGATAAACACTTTTCAGGTAGATTATACATTTCTTTTCTTCGTTTCCATTCAGGATATGATTCAGACTAAAAAAAAAAGAGATAGAAAAGAATCACCTGCTCTCTTATACCTTCAGACTCATCCCATTTCAGGCTTTTTGTCCCCCACCATATTTGTTCAGGTTGGTTTACTTTCATTCCATAAGGGGTTTGGACATTTGTCACTGTTCATGTTTTCAGTCTGTAGGCTGTCCATTCATAAAGGGAACAAACTGTAAAACTATAGACCGTATTGAATATGCCATCACCGTTCAAATATCTGACCTACAAGATGGCGTCTGGGCGCGCGTGTGTGCGTGCATGTGCCGTAGAAATCATACCGGGAATGTCGTGTGGTGTGTGCTTCGATGACGTTTCATAGCAAAAAGGGGTTATTCAACACCTATTAGAAGATACTTTGTGAATGGCCTTAAATTCTAACTCTAGGAGAGTCTTTCTGAAAGTCTGGAAGAAAAAACTCCACAAAGAATGCTAATATTTAGCCTTCAAGAAAGACTCTGCTTGGGTCAAAATGTGAGGCCATGAACAATCGGCATTCGTACCAAGTGTTCTTTTAGTCGGTAAGCAGTTTGCAACTGCGTATTCTATTTCTCAGATACTTCTGTAAAACGGTGACCGGTCTCACCCTGAAATGATGTCCACATTAAAGGAACACGTTGCCTTGGATTGGTTGAGTTGGTCCTGGAAAAGCGTTTGTAACCATTTCTTATAAAATGCATGTGATTAGAATGATATTTTGAAAGTAGAATAAAAAATAATGATCCTTACAAGGATCACTTGAAATTGCGTGGTTTTCCTTTTACCTCGTCGACAAGCACGGTCGGCCATTTATGGGAGTCAAATTTTTTAATCCCACAAGATAAATGGGAGACCGTGTTAGTTTGCAAAGTAAAAGGAAAACCACGCAATTTCGAGGCAGATGTGTGTGGATCATTGTATTCTACTTTTAAAACAACTTTCTAACCATAATTATGCATTTTATAACAAACGGTTACAAACGCTTTTCAAAGACCAACTCGACCGATCCAAGGCAACGTGTTCCTTTAAATGTTCTTGCTTATCAAACTCTTTTAAGAATCTGTGTGGGCAGATGGGAATATGGGGATGGGCAAGATTGCAATATCAAAAACTATTGAAGCACCCACATTTTTCGCTGACTAGCCTAGTGGTTGGCAAGCAGTAGAAAGAAATCAAACCATAAACAAACGTGATGACATGAAAATGTTAAAATTGAAGTTATAATCATTGTTTATTTATTTTTTTATTTTAGCTCCTTGCCAAACCAAGCAAATAACATGAAAACTTAATTACGAACTCGAAGAGCTAAAACCGTGTTCAAAACATATTTTCTTGCGTTTCTTCGTTCCCTGTTTTATTCCATCAAAAGGAGTTTCCAACCATTACTGGTCAAGTAAACATTTTGAGAGACAAGTCAAGTGGTCTTGTGGAATTCCCCCAACCCCCAAAATTCAAGCCGTATTGCCTCCTTCACACTGTCCAAAATCTCAGGGTCGGAACCGGTCTGAACCGGAGATTTTGTTCACCCCGTTTCACACTTTACAAATTTCAACCCGCCTCCGATCCGGGGTTCATGCTTTAGCCGGATAGAAATCAACCATAGCACGGACCAGAGTGGAAAATCTCAAGACGGATCGGAATGCATTTTTTGGCTTGAACCTCTATACAGTTGGCCAATGTGAATGTTGCTTATCTCTGTTCCCTGTCAAAAAGGAGCAATGCTAAACTAGAGAGGACCCAGGTAGGTTTCAATGCGGGTCGAAATTGAGGTAGTGTGAAAAGGCCTTATTGAAGTACAATCTGTAATCAGACAGAATGTGGTCAATTCTGACTCAAGCAGACAACTGACAGATGACAAATCTTCCTCTTGTCAACAGGTGGCGCTATTCATTTCTCTCCACTAATAATAATGGCACCATAATAATATGGAAAAGCTTTGAATTTCAAAATCTCCGCTGTGTTGTCTTTTCTTTTACTTCAACAAATGTGAGTTACACAAAAGTGTAAACCTCAATAACAGTTAAGGTTCATATGATAGTGTCAAGCTTACAAAGAAGTTGCTTGTTTTTATGTGTATTTTGGTAGTTACAATTTCTTGCTTAATATTTAAAGTGCAGACATACAGTTGGTCCAATCAGTAGAGAACAGTAATGATGTTTGTAGAATGCTACAGTAGACAGCACTATAAAATGCTAGTTTGGGATCTGCCATTCTTGGTCTATGTCTTCAGTATTGGTCTTGATCTTTTATCCAGGGGTGGATTTCACAAAGAGTTATCTCTAGTAAGGACGAAGACGAGTTACAAGTACTCGTCCTAACTTGGGACTAGCAGTATGTTTTTACTTTTTCCTAGTACTCGTCCTATCTTAGGACTAGCAGTATGTTTTTAATATCTCCTAGGATCTAACTACATGTACATGTTATAATAATAATTAATAATAATAATATGAAGCATTTATATAGCGTTCTACAAACAAACAAACTAAGATGGGTGGGGAAACAGAAATGTCTTGAGGAGGTTTTTGAATACAGGCAACGAGATCGCCTCTCTCAGACCCGCGGGGAGCTCATTCCATAGGCGAGGGGCTGCTATGGAGAATGAGCTATCCTCAGCTTTCTGTCTAGTTCTAGGACTAGTCCTAACTCTTTGTGAAATCGTCCCCATGTCCTGTGCCTGGGCGGTCTGAGACTTGTCACTTGTAGGTCTCCACTACACTGTGAGATATAGGGCTATGAAACTGTATTTCATTTCATTTCATTTTATTCTGTCAGCATCAAGTCAATACACTATTATAAAGAACGTGAGAGTATGGCTTTTTGGGGGGCAAGTGTTCCGAATAGGCTAGTGTGTGCGGATAATATAAATAACAGAAAGTTTTTTGGGTGGGTGATGATTGACAATTGAGATGTTAATGGTCTCAGTCTGATTTGGCACACATTCCAAAACTTGACAATGTTATGATGATATTGAAATAAGCTACAAAGAAAAACTGACAAATAGTTTCAGAGTCCAGTCCGTGGAGCAGGAAAGCACCTGAAGAGTTGACCTTATGTAGCTTCGTGTTTCTTAAGCAATGGTTGCATCATTTTCACATATATGTGAAGTTTTTAGTTATAAAGTTTAATCATAGAAACTGTCTGATGTATTCTGGGCCAGCATCTTTTATAAGTACTTCTATGTTTTTCAGTGTGTAATATATAGTGTGTTTATATATATTTTTCTTCTTTGTGTTTGGGTCTCCGGTACATTTGAACAAAATTGGTCAGTTGTCAGCTATGTGTCACCCTCGCACCCCTTAAACTGACAATAATTCAAAGCTTGGAAGTTTTAATCAATGACCAAAAATGAGGGAAAAACATCAATACAGAAGATGATGTGGGTCCGATGATTAGACTCTAAGTGGTTTCAGTACTGCTGTCAGTCTGGTTGGCAGAGAATACACACTACCAGCACGTTTCGGCCGGTCCCAGGCGTTGGGCCGTCAAAACAGAATGTCTGAGGCAGAGGGGGAGACACTAGTGGCTTTCTCAGCGCTGCTTTCCCAGCACGTAGTGAAGGGTGTTTGTGCCAGAGCAAAACCACTGGGGGTGACATGGGGGTGTGTAAATGAAAACGGGGTCATGAAGCTGAAGAGAGTCCTTGGGGTGTAGTTTGCTGGGCAGGAAGGAGCGAGGAGGAGCACAGGGAATAGGCAATCACAAGCTTAGTATGTGCCCAGGTTTAGAGCGAACATTGGAACACATGAAAATATGTTGTTGTGGATTTGTGGTTTAAGTACAACATGGTGTAGGAGGGACATGAATTGATATGAACAACAGGTGCATCTCAGGGGCCATGTGGTGTCTGTCATGTCAGTTGGTTTTTTGGGGGGGACTTGTTTTTATTCATTTCGGTGAGCGAGGCTGAGATAAAAGTTTATGGTTTGTGGCTGGTGTGGGGCATGGGGGATCAAGGTGATGATAATCAGGAATTTGTTGTCTCCTTGTAGACATGGTTCTGTGCTGGACGTTTTATGGATTTCTTTTTCTGACATGGATGAACACTTGGTCCTGAACAAATGAAAGTATACAGAAATGTTTACATTTCAAAAGATTCAGCTTGACTAAAAACAGAGTTGTGTTATTTTCTCTTTTTAACAATTACTAGAGAGATCTTGATTGAATCTCTTGTAATATGATGTTTTGTACTGAGTATTTTAAAGGAAAGTTTTTGTTACATTTTGTGTCATAATGGATGCTCCCACATTTTGTGTCATAATGGATGCTCCCACTTGTTGTAAAACTCTCACGCTAGCAACACTATCTGTGATGCCATGACTTCATTCTTGACATGAAAAAAACACAATTTAATTCTGTCTTTGACTTTCATCGTCTTTCACATTCTTTATTGTAAAGAAAATAGAACTGAAATTTGTTTAAAAGTTAAACTATTCTCGACAAGACAAAGCACTTCTTTGTTTAAAGTTTATTTTAGAGATAGAAGATGACTTAAAGACACTGGACACCAGTCAAATACCAGTTTTCTCACTTGGTGTATCTCAACATATGCATAAAATTACAAACCTGTAAAAATTTGAGCTCAATCGGTCTTCAAAGATGCAAGATAATAATGAAAGAAATAACACCCTTGTCACACGATGGTGTGTGAATTCAGATGCTTGATTTCAAGACCTCAAATTCTAAACCTGAGGACTCAAAATCAAATTCGTGGAAAATTACTTCTTTCTCGAAAACTACTCCACTTCAGAGGGAGCCGTTTCTCACAATGTTTTACACTACCAACCTCTCCCCATTACTCGTTACCAAGTTAGTTTTTATGCTAAACAAAAATTTGAGTAATTACCAATAGTGTCCAATGCCTTTAAAAGTTAAACCATTCTTGACAAGACAAAGCACTTCTGTGTTTAAGGTTCATTTTAGAGATAGAAGATGACTTAAGTTTCCTGAAACCCACTAGTTTCATTTGACAGTGTGTCCTTCCTCCATGGTACCACTGGATAGTTTTGCTCATGGATGGGTTATGGTAAACTTTGAGTGACAGTTTTGAGTCTTATGTATTTTACAAGCATACCTTTAGGCCTAATACCTGCATTGATTTGACCATCCACTTACTCATTGTCTCTACTCATTATTGTCAGTATCATGTCTTAAAGGTCAAGAAGAATCACCATGGTGATTCAGAGCTCCTTTTATCCACTAAACAGGACGGACACTAAATCCCACTCTGAGCTGCAATTAAAAAGTCTAAAAACCTCCACATTTCTTCCTCAAACCCCATCTTATGATTTTGACAGATTTATGAGTTGATGGTCTGGCTTTTGTTTTACACTGTCTTTTATTCTTTGTATTTTCTTTTATCTGAGGGGAGGTTGATTACTTGAGTGTGAGTCACTTTTAAGCGACCCCTTGAGAGAGAAAAAAAATAGCGTCTGGGAAAAAAGTTCAGTTGTATACTTATTTGTACATTTTCGTTTGCAGAATTTTGTAATCTATTTTGAAAGATTTCTTGCTGAAATACTTTTTATTTGTATTCAGGAGAACTGTTTGATTTGTCTTTCTTAAGTTAGACCTATCACCACGCAACAAAGAAGAAGAAAACTGGAAAAAAACAAACAAACAAACAGACAAACAAACAAGGAACACACAACGACATAATAAGGGATGTTGCTCTGTGAAGTTTTTGCATCGATCAATTCATAGGTAGGGTCATGACGCAGAAAAATAAAGTGTGTTTCTCCAAAAGCTTTAAAGGCGCGTAATTATTAGCATAAAACCTTTCTTGGTAATGAGTAATGGGGGAGAGGTTGATAGTAAAAAACATTGTGAGAAACGGCTCCCTCTGAAGTGACGTAGTTTTCGAGAAAGAAGTAGTTTTCCACGAATTTGATTTTGAGACCTTGGATTTAGAATTTGAGGTCTCGAAATCAAGCATCTGAAAGCACACAACTTCGTGTGACAAGGGTGTTTTTTTTTTCCTTATTAGCTCACAACTTCAAAGACCAATGAAGCTCAAATTTTCACAGGTTTATTATTTTATGCATATGTTGAGATACACCAAGTGAGAAGACTTGTCTTTGACAGTTACCTATCTTGCAAAATTATTTCATCTGAAATGCCCCGTAGATTCAAAATCAATTAAAAATACTTTGAGAAATGAATCATGTAGGAAACGATTCTCATACTTCTGAAGGTTGGTGTCTGTTCGCTAATGCTAAAGCCGGAGATGCAGTTGGTACTAAACGTGGATGAGTTCAAAGTTCATTTGAAAATACTGTAACAGTTTGTAAAACTTTTTCTCAGCAAGCCAACACTATTTTTTAGCTGAAATTTTCACAGGTGACTTTTATTAAAACTTTCTTAAGATTTTCTTTAAACTTTGCGTAAACCAAACAATGACCTTACCCTTAAAGAGATTGGGAATAAAGAATACCTTTTTGTTTTCTTGTTGTGTTCAGGTAGTCTCAAGTCACCTGCCTGGGCTTATTACATTCAAATCTTTTTACTTTAATGGTATATTAGCATTTCAGTCTGACCAGCACGTAGGCCTACACGTATGCCAAAATGCTTGGGCTACGTGACATTATACATACCCCCCCCCTTTCAATGTTGTAACCTCAGCCGGAACGCAGACCGCGTATTCAGAGCCAACAATGAACAAGGTCCGGGGCCCAACAAGGTATGGACAGGATTGTAAGCGTACAGCGCACTGTGGCCACTTTGGTTAAACCATTGTAAAAGTGTAAAGCCCTATTCACACGACAGCAATTCAACAGGGGTCCCTTGCTTAATTTTTTAGCATGGTTGCAAAATGTAGCAATGTTTGACAAGATTTTACATACAAGGGACAGTACAACAATGTTCGTCATTTCACACACGGTACATTTTGTAAAATATTACAACCATGCTACAATTTAGCAAGGGACCCTTGCTAGAATGCTATCATGTGAAAGGGGTCTTACATGACGAATCTACTTATCTAAATCCACGTTACAGCGATTGTCTGGGTTTGGCCCACTCCATCGCCCCACCATGCACATCAAACCAAAACTAATGCAACGCTCAATTAACCCAAGGCTGAAGACGAACACCAACAAAACGCCCAGAACATTTGCACTCTTGATGCTCATTGACTGAGACCACTACCTGAATAAGTCTCCCTCTGTCTCCCTCTTCCTCTCCATTCCTCTCCTCGTAAATCTACCGTGAACTAGAGTAGCGTTAATTTTTTGAGAATTAGCCGCAGTGGGACGTGCCTAGAAACAGAGACAAACAAATGAGGGTTATTGGCCACCTGTAAAGCTGAACGATGTTGGGGCAAGATTTCTTACACGTCGAGACCCTGTGATTCATGCTACGGGTCACTAGGGTTGTCTGTAGTTTTTTGTTTTTAGATTTAAAGAAAAAAGCAACACTTTTGAGAGTGGATCAGTTTAACTTGTGTGACTGTTTTTGCAACTATTGTGCTTTGAATCTCCTGTTAGATGCCATATATTGATTAAAGCATTAACATACTGCAGCAGTTTTCACAAAACGCTAGGATTGATGATCCTTTCTCGAGATGGGACGAGTAACTCGTCCTAACTTTTTAGGAAGGGTTCAATGCATCCTAATGTCTTTGGACACGAAACTTAAGTGCTAAGATTAGGAACAGTTTGGTGAAATCAGTGGCTGGTCATGGATACATAATATATATATGCGTGACATTCAAAGATATCTTCTTTTTTAAATAACACATTTTAACTGTTAATTTAATAAATAAAGTGCAAACAGATTCTAGTGATGAAATTGCCAAATTTAGATTTAAATCAACTTAATGAATAACGAGGTACATGTTTGTTGAAAATCCCCAATTGGTGGTGATTTCAGTATTACATTACAGTCGTAATAACTGTAAGTAAAATGAGAAAAAGGCAATAAAAGTATGAGCACATGGGATCACTATTAAGCTTTTAGTGTGGCAGTGAAGCAAATTAACTCATTTCAAGACACAGGACACTATTGGTAATTGTCAAAGACTAGCCTTCACAGTTGGTGTATCTCAACATATGCATAAAATAACAAGCCTGTGAAAATTTGAGCTCAATCGGTCGTCGAAGTTGGGAGATAATAATGAAAGAAAAATCAAATTCTATGAAAATTACTTCTTTCTTGAAAACTATGTCACTTCAGAGGAAGCCGTTTCTCACGATGTTTTATAGTTTCAACCTCTCCCCATTAGTCGTTATCAAGTAAGGTTTTGTGCTAATAATTATTTTGAGTAATTACCAATAATGTCCACTGTCTTTAAGTTCCATAGGTTTACTTATTTGTTGGCTGGGGGAGGGGGGGGGGTGTAAATCCAATAACATTACTGTGTAATTCAATCATTCTTTGAATGAAAAGGATACTGCCTCACAAACTGCATTCCCAGAAAGGTCATTTTGCCAGATATTGTATTTCCCCAGATGTTGGATTGCATTATTAATAATCCCAATCCCAGTGTTTGTGCCGTCCCGTTATCAATCAGCCGTTGTCATTTCCTCCATTTTTAAAACTTGAGAATCTATCGTGACAGCTCCATTCCACGCAGACCTCATAAGAGCCCAATCAATAGAATAGGTATGTCCTGTAGCACAGATTTTAATGCAACCAATATAACCCTAGTAACAGGTCACTTATGGTCACTGGGGTCATCTAAGGTCAGGTGGCAGCCCCACTGCCTGGGCCATATGGTTTGAATGCACTTTTTGTTGTGGCTGTGCACTGCATACAGTACAGACAGGAGTGGATGGTACACCCTTTTTACCCTGCCATTATGTTAGCCCACAGTAGCTAATAACCCCATTGTTAAACACAGACATTTCACTGAGTGCTTGGCAAATATAACTGGTCTGCAGTTGCATTTGGTGGCCAGCTCATGGTTGGGGGGGGGGGATGTGTGGTCAAATACAGATGACTTTAAATGCCCCCCAGCTTTTTTCCCCCGTCATTGTCCCCAATATTGTGGTGTTGTGACTTTGAGTGTTCTTGTTGAAGTGGGTTTTCATGTGTGACACAGGGAAGGTTGATTAATCACCTGTATTTACTTGTTTAAATATCAGTGGACTGTCACATTGTTGGGGCTCTGGGAGCACATGTACTAATATTAAAGGAGTCGTGGTGACTTTTTGGATGAGTGCGCTTCATTCCAATACACTCTTAACTATTGTATGTCAAACTAACCTCAATGTTATGAAGTCAGGTCTTAACATTATTTAAAACAAGTTTTTTTTTTTATAACCACTTGTTTTGTTTAGGTTATTATAGTGACGAAGTTGTGTGCATTTAGATGGTTGATTTCGAGACCTCAAATTCTAAATCTGACATCTCAAAATCAAATTCATGGAAAATTACTTATTTTTCGAAAATTATTGGCTTTCAGAGGGAGCCGTTTCTCACAATGTTTTATACCATCAACCTCTCTCCATTACTCGTCACCAAGAAAGGTTTTATGCTGATAATTATTTTGAGTAATTACCACTAGTGTCCACTGCCATTAAATGAATTAGGAAAACATCAGTGAATTTGAATAAATAACAACAAAGAAAGAATGACAGAGAGCACCAAACCTTCAATTACAAATTACAACCTTTCATAGTTTAACGTTCCATTTCTAGTTTTGTTTCTAGGAGGACTAAGGACCCTCCAGAATAATCTGTTCCCAGCCCTAATCTGACCTGGTTTTCAATATTTCCTCCCCTCCACTATACCCATGTCATTGATATCTGTGAGAACACCACTGTGCCCAATAGAAGCTGCTGATTACTAAGTGCTTAATAGCAGTCAGTCAAACCATGGTCAAACTAGAGGGTGGGTAGGGACAAGGCCATTGAAGGCCAGCTTCGTCAGGGACTGCTCACAGTACACTCCCATGGTCATCACAAACTACAAGTTTTCATTACTAGCATGCTTTAGTTTTGAGTAATTCAGAGCAAATTACAGGGATACAGGTTGTACTTGTGAAGCTTATAGGATTTGAGGCATTGCATGGTGAGGTATCAATATATATTTGGTTTGCGGTAACACCATGTGTGTATCTACTTGCCAGGTAGAGTTTGTTCTTAGAGAACTGTCTTGCTTTATTCTACTACCTCAGAGTAGATGTTCGGGAGACTTCTCAGTTCTGAAGAGAACTGTCCTGCTTTTTTAACTATTACCGGGGCGGATGGTTTAGAAAATAGGCTGGGACTTACTTATAGGATTGTGATTAACTGTACTACCGCGGAGTCAGTTCTTGAATTGGTCTCAACATTTTGACTAGCTTGTTCTAGTCATCGTCAGGAGACTGAACTTATGTGAAGCTTATTTGAGATGAAAGTGAAAGGCTGCCGTAGATTTCAACAAACTCTTCCTAAGACTTTGGACCAGTTCAGTTCCATATCCATAGATGTTAGGACACATTGAACCCATCCTATTTGTCCTAAGTTAGGACGAGTTACTGGAGATAGGATTAATCCTAGCGTTTTGTGAAATCGGTTGCAGGATAAGGGGGTAATCTCTATCCAACTTGTTACAGGCTTTAAAATAACCCACTGTACCAACAGCAATTGCTGTGGTGTCCCTGTGATTTTTAACTTGGTGCCCTCTGCAAGGTTTCAATACAAACTGACATTATTTAAAATAGAAGTACCCCTTTCCAGAGGTAATGGGAGACTTTCTGGGACGATAGAGGGCAGCAGACTTACCGGGTAAATCCATTGTTCTCAGAATTATGCGCATGTTCAGAACTACGTAAACAATGGAAATTTACCCGGTATGTCTGCTGCCACCTAGTGTTGGAAAGTCTCCTATTGGCTGTACCCCTTCAAGAGCAAAGTTTGAGTAAAAATGTGAGTAAATCCAGGTTTAAGGACAGTAAGACATGGCCGTCAGTGACGTCACACATGGGGAAAAACAAAGAGCACTAATACTGGCTTCCAATTTTCTTTACTTGGTTACTTCAGAAACCAAATGGTCGGGGGGGGGGGGGGTACATTTTCGTTCTGCTTTCTTCTCTTTTCATGACGGCACATGAAGAACCCCAGGGGTGTAGTGTGGCAATTGAATGAACCGTTCTTAAGGTGCAAACGGCACATTCTCTCGATGCGTTGTGTCGCCAATGATGCTTTTTCAGCAGGTGCTTCCCTATTTGATGCAGTCAGACCCAGTGAATTGATCTTGTGTAAACAGTGGTAAGGAAAAAAAGGTCTGTTGCCCCTGACGGAATCCTATGGTTTCTCATTGTTATAAATGTTTGTCATTAGAGTCTGCCACCAGAGTCTACCACCAGGTGGGGGTAACTCAGGCTCTAATCGCAAGCCAGTTGGAGTCTGCTAAAAAAAAAAAAAAAAAAAAAAAAAAGCCTTTATAAAAATAGACAAATAAAGTTGTTTTTCTTTCTCATTCTTGGTTCTTTTTTTTTCTTCTTTCTCTCTTTTGTGCGTTTCGTACATGAATTGTGTACATTCTACGTGGAACAAATACATTCCTGTAGAGTGAGTCACCAATGTCTAGAGTAGAAAAACCTATTTTTTTTACGTCGGTTTGGTTAGCGTATGTATAGAAAGTTGTGTCAGTTTAGGCTTACAGTATTGCTGTATTAGAATGTATAGGCCTTTATCACATGCAGTCTTGCGTGATGTTCTGATTGGGTTTATGTGGATGCCCATATTTTGTTGAAAGGTAAAAGTATATTATAAAATTGAAATCACATACTGTAAGTCTTCATCATGGACATTGATGGAATTTCCACAAGTTAAATTCAATATGTAGAAGTTCACCCACATTTTAATCATTAACATAAATCCCCACACAAACACCTTGACCATGTGATGGCCAAGTGCATAATCAGCATCTAAGCAGACAAGCTCATAAGGAAAAGCTCATAAGTGAAAAAAATGGGTTTTCTTTGTCCATGATTCCTGGGCCCAATTGCATAGAGCTGCTAAGCACAAAATTGTGCTTAGGGTGAAATTTCTTCCTTGATAAAAAAAAAGGATTACCAACCCAATTTTCATTTGTTGCATATTGCTTGTAACTGGTATTCAGCTGTTGTTTGCTTATCCTGAAAATCATGTGAACATTTTGTTGGTAATCCTGTTTTTATCGTGGAAGAAATGTCATGCTTAGCAGCTCTATGAAATTGGGCTCTGGGCAGTTTGAGGACCGATCCTCTAACAAGGTGACAAGTTTATCACACCATCAGATATCAGAATGTGAAGTCATTTTTTAACGTCATCAAAATATTTTATCTAATCTGATCATAGTTTTTTTTAAACTGATAGACATGTAGTTGAGGTTGTCACCAAATACCACAGTCCCCTCGATCACCTCTCCATCCACTTACCCCAAGTAGTAGTCCTGGCCGATTTTCCTACCTTCAACCCAGGTATAGTAGTTAAAATGCTGGGCAGTTCTTTTCAGAACTTAGCAGTCTCACAAATTCTGAAATGCAATGATTTGAGTTATTTAGCCTTACAATTCCTGGTGTTTTAACAGGCACGATATTCTTCCTACTTAAATCTGATTTCTGATTTTTTGACCACTAGAAAAATCAGCAAAATTGAAGTTATATAGCCGTACAAAGTTATTAAACCATAAACCATGTATGTAGGTCAGCCGTTGTAACTCAATAAAAAATTGTCCTACTTTTTTCCAAGGGCTTCATATAATGCCTTTTTAAAATAAACACCTTGCTTTGATTTGCTATCTTTTTGTTGAGAGAATGCAAAGGCATGAAACAGTCTGAATAAATACTGTCATAATCCAAATGTGATTAGAAAGTCAGTCATTTTTTTTTTTTTTTTTGATTATGATGCATTGTCTGGCATCTTCCCCTGTGGATGTTCATTCACATTTCATCATGACCTGGTTTCTAGCATTACTGTATGTCTGTCCCAGTTCTCATGCAGTAACAAAGAGGCGCCAGACCAATTATTAGCTGCTGAGAACACCACCAGTTATTTGCATAATTTCTTAACCCATTGGCATCTGTAATATTATAGTAACTGGTCTGTTTAAAACTGGAAACCTGGGGGAGTGTTGAGTGTTGATACTCCGTCAATTTTGGCTTTAAAGGCACAAGACACTAATGGGTAATTACTCAAAATAATTATTAGGATAAAACCTTACTTGGTAACGAGTAATGGGGAGAGGTTAATAGTATACAACATTGTGAGCAACAGCTCACTCTGAAGTAACGTAGTTTTTGAGAAAGAAGTAATTTTCCACGAATTTGATTTCAAGACCTCAGAATTAGAATTTGAGGTCTCGAAATCAAGATTCTGAAAGCACACAACTTCGTGTGACAAGGGTGTTTTTTTCTTTCATTATTATCTCGCAACTTTGTTGACCAATTGAGCTTAAATTTTCACAGGTTTGTTATTTTATGCATATTTTGAGATACCCCCAAGTGAGAAGCTGGTCTTTGACAATTACCAATAGTGCCACGTGTCTTTAAGGCTGCAGGCACTGGCAACCTTGGTCTTGATTGTTATTTTGTTCTCTCTTTGGTCTAGGGAGCCATTAATGAAACATAATGACCTTGGGTTCAGACATAACCTGTCATGATATAGGGAGGATTTATTGTATAAGTGGAACTGGCTGCTCTGTAATTGGGAAATTATGATGGTGATGATTGCTTGTGTAATGGACAGTTTTTTGTTGTCATATTATGTATTATGGCCTTGCTGTATGCTCAGTTTAAAAAAACAACACATCCACATTGCATTGGCACACCTTTGCACTTTGCAATAATCACAACAAATATTAATTTTGTTTTTTTCCCCATACACCGCTGTGTCAGTTTAAAAACCAACACATCCACATTGCATTGGCACACCTTTGCACTTTGCAATAATCACAACAAATATTAATTTTGTTTTTTTCCCCATACACCGCTGTGTCAGCACTGTATACTCGGTTCTTTCCCAAGTCCTGTTAACAAATATCACTCGGGTACTGACACAAATCGGTAAAATGGGTAAAATGGGTAAAAACCAAAATTAATATTCTTTATCCCCAATGCAAATTTAACATCTATTAAATCACAACCAATGTTTGCCAAGCAACAGCGAGCTCCTAATTTCATAAATATGTGTATTTTATTTAGTAGATTTGACCTCAACATTGTACCAGTAGTACTAATAATATCCTTAGTTTATAATGGTACTCAAGGCTAGGTTGTGTAAAAAATAAAGTGTGTATTTTTTTATGTTTTTTTTTTCAAGCAAGAGATGAAGCTCGGGTTCATCAGCGAGAGTTGAAGGTTTATTTGACCTGATCTGCTTAATTCTAAAGGATCTTATGGATATTCCAAGATTTCCTATATTCACCTCGTCATCACTGATTTTAATAACATCTGGCATTTATATCACCCAACTAATTTACTTTCAATAAAAATTCTCTCCCAGACTAGGATTTGATAACAAAACCAGGCATGTTTTGCAGAGCATGCAAAAAAGAAGTAACAAATTAAGAATATTGTACACAGCTTGACTAACTGCGAATTACTCTGTGTTTAAAACATTAATTAGTGATTTAATTAGCACAAGGATACAAAGAAATAAAATCTGAATGATATTATAAACACCTGGAGAGAAGTGACTGTAATACTGGGACATTCTCCCTCAGAGTCTTGGCAAATGAGCTTTCATGATTTTACATAAACCAACGGAGGAAGAGGTCGTGTCCTGCCATCTATTGGATCTGTCGATCCGTCAAAGTGGGGCATCAGCCCACTTAGCGTATTCGTTATATTGATCCTGCAGTCTGCGATGGCTTCTTCTCATGCTAGACGTTTCTCTCCGAACGGTAGAATCAGCGGGGCTTTTCCCGCCTACTTCTCCCCTTCGCAGCTCCGTCTCCCGATGTCGCGATCCTTTTACGGTTTCTCACTGCCAACGGACTCTCTCCGACACTTCCTTTGCTCAACTCTCACAGAAAAAAAAATTGAAATAAAAACTGGGATAAATGGGAATTTACAACCAGAGGGATTTATTTAATAAAGTTACATCAACACAATTGTGTCATTTTATCGGTTAATAACGGTGGAAAGATGTTGGGGTTAGGAGACGGCGGGTAATTTCACTTAGTTGTGTTGTGTGTATATGATCTGCTGAGGCAATGCTATATTAGATTTTCAGCTTGGTTGGGTACTGTGTTACTGTGAGAGATTTAGCACTGGTTTTCTCATTGATCTATTAAGGGAAATCAGTCTGGCCAGAGACGTCTCAAACATACAAAGCTCTTGATGGTGTTTTCCCCCTCCCTCATCCTAAAAATCAAATGTTAAAGGCGACTACAAGTCAATTTTCTTTATTGGTTGAAGGGTCTTGGTACTTTCTGTAACACAAAAAACAATGTCACAAATCACAATCAGCTTTCGTTAAACTACACAGTTTGAAGATAATGATAGTAGAAAGCTTCCTTTAAAACATTACTTGCTGATAGAGGTGCTGTAAGTTTTTTAGAAATAAGTAAAACAATCTCTAAAGACGAAAATTGTTTTAGCATGTAAAACGTATTTTCGTGAAATTGTGTTCTCAATTCTCAAAAAACTCAAGTACATGTATAACAAAGAAACATCCCACAAAATGACCCAAAGTGTATTGTCATTTTTTATGTCTGACGTCAATGTCAACGGAATGATTGTCGTTTTTTTGTTTTATTATAAGCCTTCAGGTTGGGCAATTTTTCCTGATTGATAATTCCCAAATATTCAGAAGCGTACAAACATAAAAATCATATTAAAGGCAGTGGACACTATTGGTAATTGTCAAAGACTAGCCTTCACGGTTGGTGTATCTCAACATATGCATAAAATAACAAACCTGTGAAAATTTGAGCTCAATCGGTCATCAAAGTTGCGAGATAATAATGAAAGAAAAATAACCCTTGTCACACGAAGTTGTGTGCGTTTAGATGGTTGATTTCGAGACTTCAAGTTCTAAATCTGAGGTCTCGAAATCAAATTCAGGGAAAATTACTTCTTTCTCGAAAACTATGGCACTTCAGAGGAAGCCGTTTCTCACAATGTTTTATACCATCAAACCTCTCCCCATTACTCACTACCAAGTGAAGTTTTATGCTAATACTTATTTAGAGTAATTACCAATAGTGTCCACTGCCTTTAAAATGATAAACAAACACACTATAAACAAGTTTAAAGTCACCTGGAAATAGAATTCTTTTTCTTTCAAACGTAAGAATATATGCTTACGAACAATAAAACAATTTTTTTAATAATATTTTGTCACGATTTCTATGTTTAAAAAATATATAAAGTTGTTTGGGAGGCTGACTCCGCCTACCCCTTTTGTGACGTCAATCGAGGCATACTTTGCCTGCAATGCGTATAGTAAACACACGTGCAAAGTACATGTACGTCCAAGTCGTGAGTTGGTACATTTCAAAAAGTTTTTTTCTGCATGCAGCAGCAATACACCTGGTCGGCATTGAAACGTACAAACTCACGACGTGGTCCGTACATGTACTTTGCAATTGTGTTTACTCTACGCATTACAGGCAAAGTCTGCCTCGATTGACGTCACGAACAGCGCCTTCTCGGGTCAGGTCTACTCTTAAATTTGTAAATAACATAAGAACTTATTTTTTTGAACCTTAGTTAACTGTTTATTCACATTCCACTCATCAAAACACATATATTAGTGACAAAAGCTTTCTTTTGAAAAAAATACCACTTCCAGGTGACTTTAAGTCACTGAAGTAGCTGTTTAACATAATTCTTTCCCCAAAAATGTTCACTAGACCCATTTTCCCTGTTCTTCATTCTCTATAGCCTTACTATTAGCAATTTACTAGAGTAGCTGTCGGCATCATATCATGCTGTCTTCAGACCAGTCCAGCAATGCTAATATTATTGCCCTAATTCTGTTTTTTTATACGCTGGTCTGGTTCCATTCTCCATTATGTCTGTTTCCTATATTTTTATGAGTGACATTGCCCCCATTATTAGGACTAGACACGCATGTGTCTCTCATCAGCTCCCAGATGATGAACACAATTAAGCTGCAACGAGGAACAGACACAATTCCTTCCTCCATGGTCTAAAAGAGGTCTGATTGTTTTTTATAGCTCCATGCATACACTGAGCTAAGGGGGGGGGGTCTTTTGTAGAGACTATGCCCTGGATTCGGTGATATTAACCACCTTGTCTTAATATGGGTTGTTGTGTTTTTCTTGCTGTGCAAAACTTGGTGTATCTCAACATATGCATACAAACCTGTGAAAATTTTAACTCAATTGGTCGTCGAAGTTGTGAGAGTATAATAAAAGAAGAAACACCCTTGTCCCACCAGTTGTAAGCCTTTAGATGCATTGAATTTGAGACCTCAAATATTTGAGTGAGAAACTACTTCTTTCTCAAAACCTACATTACTTCAGAGGGAGCCATTTCTCACAATGTTTTATACTATCAACAGCTCTCCATTGCTTATTACCAAGTAAGTTTTGTATGCTGACAATTATTTTGAGTAATTACCAATAGTGTCCAGTGCCTTTAATTAAAAGGTAAAAACACATGAGCCCAGCCAAACGGGTCACTTAATTTTCTTTGAAAAGGGGAAGAAAACAAAAACACTTTTTTGAAACCCAAACGCTGCTTTTTGGAACTTGAGAAGATGGCATTGCCGTCCCTGGAATCAACAACTGGATATCACATTACTCCTAGGGTTGGGGGACGGTGCATACAAGAAAGAACAGGGATATAGTCTGGAGACAAAAACCTTGCCCTTTTCAATAAAACGTTACTCTCCCCTGAAGTGATTTTTGCAATGAGAAGTCATCCTGGACTTTGCCTTTCGATCCAATCAAAAGGGGTTCCTTTACCCCAACTCTGACAGAAACATGACTTTTTAAATAGGTCACCACCTCAGATATATGTAAGATGCTTACCATGTTTAGATGTGGCAAAATGATTAAAGGGGAAATAGGTCATCCGATCACAGTGGCTTCACTTTGGTTAACCTTTGTTAAAATGTTAGACTTGTATTGGAGAGCTGCTGATGTTATTTTGGTCTGGTTCCCCGCATCTGATTAACTTTTCTTGTGTTGAAGAGACTGCCGTCAATTTCACAAAACTCTTCCTAACTGAAGACTATAATCTTAGAACTTAGGACGAGTCCCAAACCCGCACTGTAGCATGCGGACCTTAAGATTAATTCTAAGTTAAGATGCGAGTTACTCGTCCTATCTCGAGATAGGACAAGTCCTAACTCTTTGTGAAATCGATCCCTGGTCACAGACCAACATAATTGTGTGATTCGCTTTGATTATCCACAGGTTGTTTGTGTATCCAGAAGTTGAACAAAAGCAATTGAAACAGTTTCTGAAGAACTTAACTACAGAAGCTTTGATGTACAAACTTGTTAACTTAAGGGCACTGGAAACTATTGGTAACTACTCAAAATAATTATTAACATAAATCTTACTTGGTAACAAGTTATGGGGAGAGGTTGACAGTATAAAACATTGTGAGAAATGGCTCCCTCTGAAGTAATGTAGTTTTCGAGAAAAAATAATTTTCCACGAATTTGATTTCGAGACCGATCAGATTTAGAATTTGAGGTCTCGAAATCAAACATCTGAAAACACACAACCTCGTGTGACAAGGGTGTTTTTTTCTTTCATTAATATCTCGCAACTTCGACGTCCGATTGAGCTAAATTTTTTATTTATTCTATGCATATGTTGAGATACACCAACTGTGAAGACTAGGCTTTGACAATTGCCAACAGTGTCCAGAGTCTATAACAGAAAGGCATTTGTTTTGGTCAATTGTAAAAACATGTTTTTAAAAATGTTTTTTCATAAATGTTTACAGGCAAGTTTTGGCAAAATACAGGCATCTGTTTTTCTGAGAAAAAGAGAAGATTGTAGTTTAAGTACCCCAAATACCTGTAGGTTGGTTTTGATATGTGCCTTAAACCATCACCAATAAATGAATATTCTGTTCCCCAAGTCCAGTTTGTAGTGTTTCTTTAAAGCCATTGGACACTTTCAGTAAACAGTATTGTCCAAGGCCCACACTTCGTGTATCACAACTTATATATAAAATAACAAATCTGTGAAAATTTAGGCTAAATTGGTCATCAGAGTCTGGAGAAAATAACGGGAAAACCCACCCTTGTTTCCGCATGTTCGCCGTGTCATGACATGTGTTTAAAATAAATCTGTAATTCACGATATCGAGAATTGGTAATGTTTTAATGTTTTCTCAAAAAGTAAAGCATTTCATGGAATAATATTTGTAAGAGAAGTCTTTCACCATTACCTTCTGTAAACCCTGTAAGTTATTCGTAAATATGTGAACTGTAAAAAAAAAACTATGTTCCGAAAGTTTCCAATGGCTTTAAAGTAAAATCCCTGACGCAAATGCGGTTTCAACACAAAGTGGTAATTTAATTGCGTTTGTTGCCTGTGGTTCTTCTTGGATGTAATAGTCTCTTTCTTAATTGTATTCTTAAGCCAATTGTGTCGTTCTTGTGTAACAGCTTAAAGCGTGACTAGTTCTCTGAAGATTAATGAGTTCTTTTACTGCTGATTCCTGTGGATGGGGGCAGTACAGTCGCTCGAATCATTCGTGGAAGCCATTTGCACAATTTATTTTCTTTTCTTTTTCTATTTTTTGTTTTTGGGGGGGGGGGGGATTGTGAAAACAAAATATCCACCAAAAATGTGCCTCATTTTTAAAGTTAAAAAACATTGTTCATTGCTTTTAACTGGTTGACAGCCTCTTTTTATTGTTATTAAAGCAATCGCACAACATCGATCGAGTCGGGAGAAAAAATAGGGAAAACCCACCCTTGTTTCCGCCTGTTTTTCCGTGTCATGACATGTGTTTAAAATAAATCTGTTATTTTCGATACTGAGATTTTATAATTGTTTTAATTTTTTCTCAAAAAGTAAAGCATTTCATGGAATAATATTTCATGTAAGTTATTTGTAAATCTGTGAACTTTTTTTTTTTTTTTTTTTTGGTGCTAATTCCAATAAAACAGCTCCAATACCCAAATTCATACCACAGTAGGCCTATAACACCCACTCCTCTGAAATACTGTGACAGGGAAAACTGAATATGTAAACAAATTAAAGGTACTGTACACGTTCGGTATTTGTCAAAGACCAGTGTTCTCACTTGGTGTATCCCATCATAAGCATAAAATAACAAGCCTGTGAAAATTTGGGCTCAATCGGTCATCTACAATGTAAGTTGCGAGAAAATGATGAAAGAAAAAACCCTTGTCAGACGAATTGTGTGCTTTCAGATAGGAGTAAAAGACTTCCAGCTAGAAGTCTTTTAATATTTAAGTGAGAAATTACCTCTTTCTTAAAAACTACGTTACTTCAGAGGGAGTCGTTTCCCACAATGTGTTATACTATCAACAGCTCTCCAATGCTCGTTACCAAGTTCAGTTTTAATTTAATGTTTGTTTTGAGTAATTACCAAACGTGTGCCTTCCCTTTAAAACAAAATATAAAGACCCCACAAACCAGTTTTGATTATTTTGATGTCCACAATCAAAAGTTGGGCTCAATGATGGGAGTAACTTACTCTTCCCAAAACATTGATGCCCTTTTCCCTTACAGCTTAAAAGATGCTCGATGCTCTGAATTATTTTTGCTCAACAACACAGCTTTAAAAGTGTAGAACAATTAATTTTTGAATTGGTGTTGAACTAAGACAGATAGAGTGGGATTTGAACCTATGTCCTCCAGATTAATTTTGTATCATTTAGTAAATGGGACATGTGCAATGTATAATGAACTCAATGTATATAATAGATATATAATTAAATTTGCATTGGGGATGAAGAATATTAATTTTGGACTTTACCCATACACCAATGTGTGTTAGCACTGTATACTCAGTACTATTCCGAGTCCTGTGAAAAAATATCACAGGCATATTACTCGGGTGGGATTCGCACCCACGACCCTTGCAACTCTAGAGCAGTGTCTTACCAACTAGACTACAGAGGTTGCCCGGTAGCTAGAGGCAGTTCGAATCCTTTGTTTTGGCAGCGGGTACCGCAACGATATTATAGATGTTAAATTTGCATCGGGGATAAAGAATATTAATTTTGGATTTTACCCATACACCAATGTGTGTTAGCACTGTATACTCAGTACTTTTCCGAGTCCTGTGAAAAAATATCACAGGCATATTACTCGGGTGGGATTCAAACCCACGACCCTTGCAACTCTAGAGCAGTGTCTTACCAACTAGACTACCGAGATTGCCCGGTAGCTAGAGGCAGTTCGAATCCTTTGTTTTGGCAGCGGGTACCGCAGCGATAATATAGATGTTAAATTTGCTTTGGGGATAAAGAATATTCATTTTGGATTTTACCCATACACCGATGTGTGTCAGCACTGTATACTCAATACTTTGTACATTATGACTATTTATCAATGATCGATAATAAAACAAAATTATGTCCATGAAACTAATTATTCCCTCTTGTAGAAGTTTTACGTTACTTGCAAGAAGTCAGTGTCAGATTATTTTATAAGCGGGCTTTTAGAACATGAGCTTCTCTCAACGACACTGGAGACTTCAACGCAGAATGAATAGCACTGGTTTCTGTTGTAGTTTTCTGACATGGCTATTGATTATGAGCCCTAATTATTTTCATGATTAATATTTGCGTAAAGTACGGCTGACCCAACCTGAGACGGATGATGCAGTACTTAGGCCATTTGCCAGACAGATCTTATTATTGAGCGCGTGGCGTTAAGACTTGGTAGCGACTTGTCCTCACGCACCGGCCTTCTAATGTTCACCGTCGGAGCTCGTCACATACATCCCCGGTTGGGCAGAATAGCTGAATTGTTCCATGCGAATCTGGGTCACCAGCGAGTAGAGGATCACAGCCAACACGAAGCCCAACATGGGACACCTTGGTCTTTCAGGCTGTAGACAGCCCAAGACATGCAGGGCATATCATTGACACGGATTGAGTGAAACCCAATGCCAAACGAGCCCTTTAGAACCGTTGAAATATGCAGGATGTGCAATATCATCCTGTCTCCCTGGTTCAAGATAAAAACTGAGAAGAAACTCTTCTTTTTTTGTCCCCTTTGCCTTTCATTTTTTTTTCTTCACCTTCTTGTAATGCATAAAATGTCTTGGAGAAGCAGAGTGGAAATCGTACTTTTAATAATGTGGCGTGGAAGACAGTTAAAATGATTGCCTAAGGGGGTTGGAGCCCGGCTGCTGCAACAGCCCACTCTCTCTCTCCACAGCTCACTCTTCCTCCGGTCCTCTCTAACTGTCCAGGCCGCTATTCCGCTATTTCATATGCACGCATATTGATTTTTGATGAGAAGTTGACACTGTTCGGGAGTTGTCTTTCACGACTGTCTGGACAGGAAGTCCAAAGAGCCCGCCCTCGCTGATATAAAAGCCGAGTGCTGCATTTAGCGCTAAAAAGTTGCGCTACATTTAAGATGTTTTTCTTCCCCTGTGGCATTTGGCCGTGGCGTGTGCCGAGCACGGAAATGCTGGCTTGATGTGGGATCGGAAAGATGGCATTTCCTCTTGTTGAGAATAACTTGCTTGTTAGGTGTCATAAAATGATGATATGATGGCTATCTAGATGATTTAGGACACTAGGTCTTTTAAAGAGAGCTTCTTAAAATGCTGCTAGTAATCAAGATTTATCCTGAGTTATCTACCTTGTTGGTTTGCCTGGAGTTAGTTTTGGATTAAAACTGCATGTACTGTGTAGGAATCAGTGAGTCAGTTTCGATTGACTGCTACGCTTTAGCAGTTTGGAGTTGTGTTTGAATGTTACTAATAGTTTTGGATAATTACTTGTGTAGCCTGTTTCAAATGTATTTAGGAATGACACCCTGTTGTTGTTTTTTTCATTTGATTGTGCCTTTTGAAAAAAAACCCATAGAATTAGAATAAGTATGCAGCATGTGCCATGTGTTGTGCTTCTTTGCCTCTTCGCATATGGATTATGAGCTAGGTCTGGGAAGACGCATCTTTTTTGATGACAGTTTTGTTTACTTTTGCCCTTCCCTGGACAGCCTGTGCTTGTTTTATTGTTTTGTCCGAAGAATTAAAGTAAAAAAAAAAAAGTAATATAGTGTACACTATCCTTGGTATCGTTTTAAATTGTCACTTTAACACAATTGGCGTAAATGTCATTGGTGTCGATGGATCTTGTATTATTTAAAGTCATTTGTGTCATCATAGCAGAGCATCAATGGATGTCATGCTCAATGCGCTCCATTGTATTGCTGCACGACAATATTCCATTGTATTTATGGTCGTCCGGGCCAAATGTCAAAGAGCTGCTTGAAGGCCCTATTTGTGCTCACTGCGCGATGTTCCATTTCATAGTGCTGCTAACAGTAAACACACGAAAAGGACTTTAACCTTCTGGTACTTACTGTATCAAAATGAATGACGTAACAATGCAAATCCATGGCAAACGAACAGGTTTGATTAGATTTTTTTTGAAAACCTGCTTTACTTGGCACAACAATTTTGAACTGTTGAGTTTGCCACTTGGACAGGATGTCTGTGTAAGATTTTCCCTACAAATATTGTTTTCCTTTTTTTGGTGTATGTTTAAAACAATTTTTTTTTTATAATACATCAACTGGACATTTTTTAAGGCAGTGGACACTATTGGTATTACTCAAAACAGTTATTAGCATAAAACCTTTCTTGGTAACGAGTATAGGGAGAGGTTGATGGTATAAAACATTGTGAGAAGCGGCTCCCTCTGAAATGACGTAGTTTTGATAAAGAAACATTTGTCAATGAATTTGATTTCAAGATCTCAGATTTAGAATTTGAGGTTTTGAAACCATGCATCTAAGCACACGACTTTGTGTGACAAGGGCGTTTTCTTCTTTCAATATTCTCTCGCAACTTTGACGACCGATTGAGCTCAAATTTTCACAGGTTTGTTATTTTATGCATATATGTTGAAATACACAAATTGAGAAGGCTGGTCTCAGACAATTACCACTAGTGTCCAGTGTCTTTAAGTAAACAATACAACATGTAGCTCCTATGGAACAGGTGTTTTTCTTCTGTAAGGTTGTCCATTCAGATTTCCTGAGGTCTTATAGACTATTTGCCCATCCATGTAAACGATCGATCAATGAACTCACTGTATCATCATCTTCCCTACTCCCCACAAACCAAACAAAAAAATATAAAAAAAAGATAGTAAATTTCATCAACTTAAAAGTTCATGAAACCACATGCTTCAGAAATTCATGTATTCAGACATTCTGCTCATTAATTCTCTATTTTGTAATGGGGGAATACACTGACGTGTCCACTTTGCAGGATAATCAGGGGATCGTGTTACCCCCGCAGTCCCTCAAGAAACACCAAGTCTCACTTTGTGGAAACGTTTTCAAGAGGGCGAAATGAGCCCTTGCCCCTGACGGCAAAATTGTGAATCCTGCTAAAGAGTATTTACCCAAAGAGAGATAAGGATTATTGAGATGTTCTCTTCTGATATCCAGACGGGTCAAAAACCTGTGGATGTTTTTTGTCTCTCTCTCTCTATTTCTTGTTGATTTGAAGTCGATGTTTTAGGTTCAGGTGTTCATGGACAGCAAATCGAAATTCTCACTCATCAACCTCCCTGCAGATCTAGTTTCTCTTCTTGTTTTTTATTTCTTGCTTTTTCTGTTTGCCGTGTGGCTGCATGTATTTATGGGGTTGTTTGATTTGCAAAGGCCCTTTTTGAAAACCACGGCTTCGGCTTTGGATTCGCCTTGAGTCTCCTTTCCCTTGTCTGAAGCCCTGAGCTCGTATAAAAAAACACGCGCAATTGTCAAAACAATCGGCGGGGCCAAGCTAGCCTGAGCCGAATCCAAAGCCGAAGTCCGCGTTTCGAAAAGGCCCAACTGGGATGAACTTATATACAAGTTGCAATTGACCAATCTGCTTTGGATGTGGGGAGGGGAGAAGGTCAACTAATCTTTTTGAACAATATTTATGATGAAAACATTTTGGTTATTGGAAAAATCAGGATTTGCAGGCAGTTTGCGTTTTGATCAGAAGGTGAGTTTGGGTTTCAGGTTTGGGTAATTGGTTTTAGGGTAAGGTTTTGGTTAAATGGTTATCATCAGTGTATAAGGTTTGGGTTGGGGTCAGGACCAATTTTAAAACAGGTATAATTTAACTAAACTACATGTTTGATTATTTGTTCAAACGAAATTTTCATATTGGATGCAATACAGCCAGTCACAGAGTAACATTGGTTAACATTTTCTGGTTGTATAGTTAAAATATTATGTCTACTTCACTCTACTTACCGGTAGAGTCGAATTACTAATTTGCATATTCCCTATGCCGCGAGGCAAAAATGCTAAGACTTTCACACACAATAGCGCCCTCCACCGTCCTACCCATAACGCCCCGCGACATGCCCTTATCCTTGCTAAGAGTGCTTAAAAAGACTAGAAAAATTGTAGAGTTTTAGTTGTTGTTGTAGTGAGTTGTGAAATAAACTATAGTTTGATTCTGTGATAAAATAATGAGTAGCGTAAAGAAACTGGGGAGGGCTTCGGCTGTCACTACTGGGGTTACGTCCGTTTCCCCGGGACAGTCGGAGCTCTCGGGGGGCTACGCCGGCGACACTCCGTCGCCCGGCTTGCAGTCCTCCAGCCGACCTACGCAGCCTCTGTCGGCTGCGTTGGCCGGAAGACCCACCGATCAAAGAGAGGTTGCTTCCCGCTCCCCCTCCTCGGTCAGTGTGCGTGGGTCGACCCAGTCGAAGGTCAAGCGCCCCGGCAAGGCCAAGAAAGCCGGTGCCGGGGCAGCGACCAAGAGAGGAAGGGCGAAAGGTGGCTCCGTTCCGGAGCGCACCGCCCACTCTCCCAGCACCGCCTCGGGGTCTCTGAAGCCGGAGGGCATCCCCCCTCCGCACGGCTCAGAATACCCGGCCCGCACCGACACCGTGGATTCCCCCACGAAGGTTGGTGATCGCCTTTTGCGAGGTTTTAAGACCCACAAGGCACCCGCCCACGCCATAGGCTGTGGGGCGCTGGCCATGGGGAGAAGGATTATGGGTGCGGAGTCGGGTACCTGGGACTCCCCCGGGATACCCCACTCACAGGGCCCGCCCTCGTCTTCGGGTTTCACCCGTTGTTCGGGCATCCCTGTCACTCAAGTTTCCTCAGAGAGAGCCTCGGATTCGTCCCGTGAAAGGGTACCGAATAAGCGGCAGAAGACCAGAAAAGACCGTCATCTTCGGTCGTCTGATGACTCCTCACCTGACAGCCATAGGAAACATCATCGGGGTAGCAAACCGCTATCCCGAGACGAATTCCTCATGGCTTTCCGGACCTTAGCGGCCTCAATATCCGGCCAGCGCGAGGTTCAGGAATTATCCAGTTTGCGGGACCGTACACCCAGCCCGACCAGTCCGGTCATGGCTGGGTGCGCCAGGATCGAGGCAGCGTACCGTGCACGGTCAGCCGGCCACCGGCCTCCCCTCCCAGCCACAGTCCCACGGTCACCACGTAGGAGGTTGCATGGGGTGTGATGGATCAGGGTGATGTGCGGTCATGCACGGGTGCACATCCACAATCCCAGACGGGGATTAGCATACACCCCTCGGGATCCTTTGTATCCGATCGGGATGCAGAGCACCATGATTTGTTAGGCACAGCCCTACCTTTGGGTGAACAATCAGTGAGTATATCTGACCCCCCCATGTCCGGCGAATTATCCTCGGAAGAGGACGAGTTGGCCACGGCAGTTCAACGGCTTTCAATTGCCGAAACTGAATTGCGCCTTGTCCAAAGGGACATGGCCGGGGTGTTGGATCTCCCCGCCGAGGAAGCGGGGGACGCCCCCTCTGAACGTCGGTCTTTTAAGAGAAGGACTGGCCCCGCTCCGAGGAGTGGGAATATTTTCCCGGCTATGCCACTCGACCGGGTATGCGCTGACTGCATCGAGGGCATTATGTCGGCATCCTCTTGGACGGCCTACCCCAAGCGGGCGGATTTATATTACCGATTTCCCCCCGGGGATTTCGATAAATATTTTTCGACCCCGGCCCTACCGGACTCCGCGGCAGACAAGCTGACCGCAGACAGGGGGTCAACCTCTTCCAGACCTCCCTTCACCGACAAAGCGCGGGGAAGATGGAGGAAGTAGCCAGGAAGATAGACTCAGCATCGCGCTTTGGCATGCGCACATCATCTTTTTTGCTTCTCTTGTCCGAGTACCTCACGCTTGCCGGCGATGAGGACTCGGCGATCCCAGCGGACATGATGGTGGCGGCCCTCCATTGCCTGGATAATGGCCTGCGCACGGTCCTGGATCAGTTTACGAGAGTATCCACCCTAGCAACATCTGCCCGTAGGGCAAAGGTCCTAGACGCTCTGTTCCTCCCGTCCGTCGGGGCTCGCAAACGACTTGATGCGCTCCCCCTAATGGGACGAGACCTGTTTGCAGGGAAATTCCAGGAGTCTATGGAGGCCGGAGCCAGGCGCTTTAAGGCCACAGATAAAATCAACTTAAGGAAGCCGCGGACCTCCGTACCGGCGGCAAGGAAAGGCAAGCAAGCCTCCTTTGTGATTTCACATAGGCGCCCACAGAGACCCGCCCGTGGCGGTTTTCGTGGGAACCAAGGACCAAGCTCCTGGTGCACAGGCCGGTGGTTCTCCCACAACGCCCAGACCTCATATACCAGCCCGGGTCCGGAGTGGTTCATCCGACTCCGAGGGACCTGCACCTGACGTGCTGGGTGCTGTCACAAGATCCCTCAGAGCAGCGGGCCTTTCGAGACGGGCTGCGGAAGTTGCCGCCCAGTCCCGAAGGGCCTCGACCCGAAGAGTTTATGACTGCCGACTACGCCATTTCTTTAAATGGTGTAGGCGGCAAGCTATTCATCCCGCCGATACTTCTGTAGAGGAAGTCGGGGATTTCCTCCTATATCTTTTTGATAGCGGACTGGCAACGGCCACGGTGAAAAATTACTGGTCGGCCATTGCAGCAGTCCACGGAGGATTCGCCGACGGCTCGACGGTCTCGGATAACCGGGCGATTGGGCAGCTGACTAAGGGGGATGTTTGTCACCCGTCCCCCTGTGCGCAAATTGGTCCCATCCTGGGACCTCTTTAGCGTGCTGTCGGCACTAACAAAACCCCCGTTCGAACCACTGAGTGGGGCCACGTTGCTACACCTAACGGTCAAAGAGGCCTTTTTGGTGGCGGTCGCTACGTCTCGCCGACGTAGCGAGCTCCACTCCCTTACAGTGGCGGCGGGGCACATCCGGTGGGAACCCGGAGGAGTCCGCCTGATCCCTACGGCGGGGTTTTTGGCCAAGAACCAATCTGGTTCTTGCGAACCTCCAGATATTTTTGTTCCCGACCTTAAAGCCTTTTCGGCGGTTGCGGCGGACAAACTTTGGTGCCCGGTACGGGCGCTAAAGTGGTACATCGATCGCACAAAGTCAATCCCGGGTTGGATTGTTACAGCCATCCGCTCGGTGCCGGGCAGATGGCCAGCGACCGATGGTCCAGTTCATGCCCACGAGGTACGGGGGTCTCCATGAGTGACATAACAAGGGCGGCCTCCTGGAAGAGCCCGTCCACGTTCTCTGACTGCTACCTGAAGGATGGGAGAGCGGGTAGAGCGGTGTTACAGGCGGCCAGCCAAGCTGCAAAGCTCCACCTCGTCAGTCACGTGTTTAGGTAAGTTTTTCCACGGTAGCACAGTGCTAACAATACTTATAATGTTTTGCTCACCCGTGGGACGACACCCCCTGTACGTTTTGGGCATGGACCACTATCGGGCCTAACGGCCGCGAAGCGTTCTCTGAATTTTGAGCGCGCCGGGGTCCTACGCCCCCCTTAAGACATGCAGTAGCACCGCGTATACCCACCGCCTTTTCCTCGGTGCGAGTCTATGCAAATTAGTAATTCGACTCTACCGGTAAGTAGAGTGAAGTAGACTCCCCCCCCCCCCCCCCCCCACAGTAGTGTGGATGGGGTCTATGAACGAATACTTACCAGTAGAGTATCCCTCCCTCCTTCCCCACATACTCGGTCCTTGGGTGCTTACATTTAGTAGGGCTCATCGAAAAGAGGATGACTCCGTGACGGGCATGTCGCGGGCGTTATGGGTAGGGCGGTGGAGGGCGCTATTGTGTGTGAAAGTCTTAGCGTTTTTGCCTCGCGGCATAGGGAATATGCAAATTAGTAATTCGACTCTACCGGTAAGTATTCGTTCGTAGACCCCAGCCACACTACTGTGGGGGGGGGGGGGGGGATTATTTCAGGTCTCACAAAATTTTATTTTGTACAGGTACTGAGGTTAGATCTGGGTCACCTTCGCAGAAACAATTGACGCCGTTCAATTCATGGTTTATTCAATCACGGGCTTTAGAAAATTTCACTTTTTAGACCAACACTGATTTTATACACTTTTTTCTTCATGGTGGGATGTCTGTGCCTCAAGAAATATGACACAATTTGTTGACTTCATGGTTTCATTTCCTTGGAATAACAACATCTTCTCTGACGCGTCTCGGGTTCAAATCTGTACACCTGATCAGTTGACAGACAGTGGTCCATGGGAGCTATTGAGTTTACCCGTCCACCCACTCTCAACCACAAAGACTTTCCAAAAGAGAAGAGTGTACCTTGGGAATGGCCCAATCTGATAGAGGTGTATACGACAAGGGAAAGGGAGTCAATGGCATCACATGGGACAGAGAGATAAAAGGATAGCATGGATGCTGGCCAACGTAGAGGCCACTGGCCTGGCATACACTGAACCGTCGCATTATCTATTCACCACAGAGAGTGCTTGTTGTTTTTTTGTCCCTTTTTTTACGGTCCCGAACTCGAGAGCAGGAAAACTTTGCATCTTTAATGTGCTCTTAGTCGTGTTTTCTTACGGCCGTATCGACGTCTTGCCAAGCATCAAAGGCTTTCAGACGAGTTTTGAATTAGCCCTCCGGAATAGAACAAATAACCAAAAACGTCTGTTTAGTTGTGAACCTGTATTGATGAGTCAGGTCGTTTGAGAATAAATATGAATTTTTTGGGTTGTTTATTCAAGCTTCAAGGTTTTCTTTCTCTTCGTCTTCTTTTTACTCTTTTTTCTTTCCTTGTACTCATGTTTATAAGTAGCAAACTGTACATTGCCTGCAGCCAATCCAGGTATGCATTGTGAGAATCTGGTTTTGTACACGTCAAGGCAAACAATCGTTGTTGAATCATTCAACTCTGTCTATGTCTGTCCAGGAGCATTTCAATTCTTTTTTCTCCGTCACTTGACAGCTTTGTGCTGTTACAAGATCAAATTCACAGAGCAATGACGGTATTGTTGTTGAACTTAACAAGATTTCAAAGCGTTGAGGTTGTGTACAATTGGTCAATTGACAGGTGCCAGTCATAGTGATTTAATAACCAATCAGATTTAATTAAATTTTACAAGTGAACAGCAACGTTTATACAAATTTGCAAAATACATTGGTAACAAGTTATTTTTTTAGGTGAATACGAATTGAGTTAGCCTAAACATCTGACATCACACTTCGAGGCTCGTGAAAAACGCCAGAGACCGGCATGCAAACCGGTGTGTGTTTTGACCTTTGACCCCATACATTTCAGATAGAGATACGCAGTCCATTTTCTATTGCGGACGTGACAGGAATGAACTGTTTGGGCAACTATGGAAAGCTCATGTCACTGTGCATGTTTATCCAATATTATTGTATCCAATGGAATCACCGGATCTGAGAGGCTGGGACCTGTCTTTCCCAGTGTAGAATTGAGCAGGCTTTGAAGCACTTACTGCAATATATTTCATTTGGAAATGTGGCAATTGTCCATTTTAAATAAGAAGGTAGTAACAAGTTGATACTGCTGCTAAGTATACATTTACATAACTTATCAATGCTTTGTCCTTAGGACGGGACCTTAAGCGGCTGGTCCCATGTGTTATGTAACGCATGTAAAAGAACCCAGTGCACTTATCGAAAAGAGAAGGGGTTCGCCCCGGTGTTCCTGGTCCGATCGGCAGCAAATTTCGCCACAGCACCTTGTAAAACATTACCTTGTAAAACATTACATGGTGCTATTAGAATTAGGTCTCATATTTTAAACAGAGTCCCACATCTTGCAGGAAATACTGTATGTTACAGCGCCAGGAGCGCCACTGAGTGACGGACATGTGAGCTATATCAAATGCCACAATTATTATTATTATCAATGCAGATCAATGCAGTTAATGATAAACAAAAATAATAAATTGATATAGTTAGTCTGTTTGAGTGGCGCATCAATGAGAAAATATAGAAAACAACATCAGAAACATGCTAAACCCGGGTGCTCCCATGGTGATTAGGATGTTTATGGATATTATAAAATACATAGGTGAGATCAGTTTCAAGCACAAAATATCCAGCGAAAATGAGAATTCAAATATACATTAACTACCCATTTGATATGTAGTGCATGCTCATGCAGACACTCTTAGGTTGGTAGGGTCCTATAAAAGCCATAAATAGAAGTTGAGGGGGTGTCGAATATAGCAAGTCCGACAATCCAAGTTTAAATCCCACTCCCTGAATGGACAAAAACCTCCCCAAGTAAGGCCTACCCACGTACACGTACATTATTACACCAAGTCACTTTTGTATATTCCCAAACCCTACGCTAAATAGTCGAGCTAGATCTATCTAAAACAGCTCAGCCCCAGTGTCAAGCATTCATCCCACGTTCGTTCTTGCCACTGCGTCAGTATTAAAATGTGTAAAGTGATCCACCGTGGGGGGCCTTCATGTATGGTGATGGCGTTAATTCAAACCCTATCTGCTTCACGTGCCACAAACAAGGCACATTGGCTCGTTCTCAAAAACAAAAACACTCGAAATTTTTTGTCATCCCCTCAAAAATCTCTGCCATAGTCCGAAAAAGGAAAGAGATGAAAATAGAGAGACCTGGCCGATGGTTCTAGCCCTTTTTTCCTTTCTTTTTTTCTCGGTGCCCTTATCTGTCTGACATGACGATAGGAGGCACTCACTGGGTCCGTGTTGAGCATTAAGCACGTTTGCGCTAACGCTCCCGGTGTAATGACGATAAAATTGGAACTTGCCTTAACCCTAATTAGAATACTCATCAGACAGTGTTGTTGTACCCTGTCCGAAGGGGGCACGCGCCATCTGTGGGTAACGTCAATGTGCTTCGATAGAATAAGCACAAATTTGAAAGTATACTGCTGCTGGTTTGCGTCTCTTCATCAAGAGACAGTGTAGTTTGGTGATTGTCTAAAATAGAGACTTGTACAAATCCAGAATGAGCTGTTCATCTAAAACCAAGTATGGATTCATTTTTTGCAAAACACTTGTTTGGACAAAATATGTTAATTTCAAGAATGCATTTGAATTGTTTAAATTTTATTTTTGTTGTTTATAATGTATACACATGTGTACACTTGTTTATACATTATTCATCTTCTTTCTCAAGAAGACGATCAGAGCATACTGATCGATCGAAACATTGAGTTGAAACTAACAGTTCTTTTCAGAACCACCCCAACTCATTAGAGATAGTCATTACATGGTGTTAGTGCAACCCTTTCCATATCATATTATACATGCAAACCTAAAAGACAACTGGTTAAAAACAAAATGTTTTCGTGGACTTTCCATCTTGAAAATGTACCAGTTTTTTTTCTCAAAAGCATAGGAATGGTTGTATTATAAAATAGTTGGTTCTTTCTTAAAGACACTGGACACCTTTGATAATTGTCAATTGGTCGTTTTGAAGTTGCGAGATAATAATGAAAGAAAAAACACCCTTGTCACATGAAGTTGTGTGCTTTCAGATGCTTGATTTCGAATTCTGAGGTCTCAAAATCAAATTCAAATATTTTAGTGGAAAATAACTTCTTTCCCCAAAACTGTGTCTTTCAATGTTTTATACTATCAACAGCTCTCCATTGTTCTTTAACAAGTAAGTTTTTTATGCTAATAGTATTACCAATAGTGACCAGTGCCTTTAACTCTTGAGCCAAGGGTTTACAGTAAAGAAATCTGAAATCAGATCATTTTAGTGACGTGGATACAGATGGTTAAGATTGTTGAGGTGTTTTATATGAAGTTGCTTTGTGTGCTTTGTGGTTGAGCTTACTTAGCTTATTGCTGCTGGTATTTTGCAGAGTCAACTCATGTCTGCATGGTATTCCATCATAATCATAAAGCGATCGCCAAACTTCATAAAAACTTATGAATTTCAGATGATTGAAAGTGTCCATGTGGCAATTTTTGATAGAATGAAGGGTTAAATACAGGTAATAAAGCATTCATTGCAGCCCACATGAATGGGGGGGGGGGGTTCCGTCAGTCGGGTACTAGAGAAAATTGCAAAAGTCTATTGACATTAACCGCCTCTGCACTCAATGCACACCAATGCACACCAATGCACACCAAAGTTCTTTCTCATTATCGTTCGATCAAGTGTTGTCGATTGCAATTCGTTTGCAATTTCAGTTCACTTTTCTAATAAAGAGAACACCGCAAGCGGGAATTTTTTCTTCAGAGTTTTAAAAACTGATTTGGCAATGACTGCACATTCTTTTGACCGTTACGGTGTGAGTAGTCAAGAGTCTGGCGTCTCTACCCTATCATCATAATGAAGTGAACAGTCAGAGTCTGGGTTCTCTACCCTCACATACTTTGACCATGGAGGTAGAAATGTCTACCTCCATGACAGAGAAACCAGATGAACTTATTTAATGATTAGAGATTCCCACTCATTCAGGGGAAAACCCCCGACAGGTAAATTAGTGAGGAAGGTACATTTATTTGAAAGTAGTAGGTATGAATTGTTAAGATCAAACAGCTGCATAACTTGACGTTTTGTCAAATAGTTTTGGTTTCTTATTAGTGTAGGAAATAGCCAAATTTCATGGCTCTGCTTACCGCCGAATTCAGCACATACGATCACCATTCTCTGCTTACGTGCAAGCGCTGCGTTTCTGCACTAGCTGTGTAAGTGCAGAGTGCCAAGTATAGTAGCGGGTAGTACGCACGTGCACAAGCCAAAAATCCCTGCTTACCCGTGAGATATGCTTGACGCAAGCACAGAATTCGTTGCTTCCTCAAGCGCGGATTCTAAGCAGAGCTATGAAGTTGGGGTCCTCACTGTGCCTCATGTCTGCACCTAGCACTTTAAAGGCAGTGGACACTATTGGTAATTACTCAAAATAATTAGTAGCATAAAACCTTTCTTGGTGACAAGTAATAGGGAGAGGTTGATGGTATAAAACATTGTGAGAAACGGCTCCCTCTGAAAAAACGTATTTTTCGAGAAAGATGTAATTTTCCATGAATTTGATCTTGAGACCTCAGAAATAGATTTTAAGGTCTCGAAATCAAGCATCTGAAAGCACACAACTTCGTGTGACAAGGGTGTTTTTTTCTTTCATAGTTATCTCGGAACTACGACAACCAATTGAGCTAAAATTTTCACAGGTTTGTTATTATGCATATGTTGAGATACACCAAGTAAGAAGACTTTTGACAATTACCAATAGTGTCCACTGTGGTCTTTGACAATTACCAATAGTGTCCACTGCCTTTAACTGTGATAATGCTATACAGCTGACTGTTCGATCATACGGCAGATTGGTCTTGGTCGTTCTTGTTGATTGTCATCTGCCATTATAGAGTGCTGCTGAAAATGACAAATCCAAATCAATTGATAAATAAGTTGGGACAGTTTTTGTGAAGGTATTATTTCCAATATCCACATTTTTGTCTGTGTGTGTTTTGGAATTCATCGCTGGATTGCCCTTTGACTGTCTTATTTTGCCGTAAAGGGAAACTCAATTGGGTTATTGTTCTATTGATCTACATGTAGTCTGATTTGTTGATTTTTTTTCTGATTTGGCTTGTTTATTGTGATGACTGCTTCAATAGACATTGACAGAAATGATGAATCGCAAGTAATATGGAGGACAACATAACATAGCATGAGTTTGAGCTTGCTGATGGTGCACGTAACTTTGGTAAAATATTTGTGGATTTGTTGCATCATTTGGCTCTTAAGATATGGGAAGAATAAAAAATGTTTAACACTTTTTGGGGGTATTTCATCACTAGTGCCACGAACTGAAACCTTGTGAACTAAATCACATATTCTTTAAAACAACAGTCATAAAGGCCTACAATTTCATAGATTTTACTATTATGAATGGTTATTTTCAGTTCAGGGCATGGGTGAGGATTTATGTAAAAAAAAAAAAAAAACTTTTAAGTCAGTTTGTACAGTTTCTTATGTATGAAATGACTCACTTGCTGATGATACATTTCAACATTTTTTCAAACGATGAAAGAAAGTCTTGCGTAATAATTAGTTTTTTGGTGCTATTTTTTGGTGCTATTTTTTTTTTTTTATTATTTATATAAATTATTTTTATATTATTATTATATTATAACTCAAGTCAATTTTCTTGATTATCAATCCTACAATACAGTTAACACTCAAATAAGAGGCCATTCTCACTATTCAGCCAATATGTAATATAAGGAAAAATTAGTCTATCCAATTTTAGTAGACAGAGATTCCAAATTTATTATTGCATTAACACATGTATAAGCAGGGAACCTGACAAAGATGGTGAGAGTTTGATGAACGTCTATGATCCCTGTCATTACAGTTGCTTGGAATGAAGTGTTACTTGTCTGGCTTCATTTAACATCAAAGTTCCTAATTAAATCAACCCGAGGCAAACAAAGACATGTCATGATCAGCCTTTGGTCTAAAAAAAAAAAAAAACAAGAAAAAAAAACCCAAATTTTCATGTGAGATGTTTTTCCCTGCGGTTTTTCACCGTTTTTCATGATAGAAAAATAATAATAATGAAGTCAACCTGAGACAAACAAAGACACGTCAAGATTAGCCTTTACTCTAAAAACATCAATTTCCAGGTGAGATGTTTTTGTCCCTGTTGTTTCGCACATTTTTTCATGATAGAAAAAAAAAAACATACAAAATAAAAAAAAGTTAATTTTAACTTGATACCCTGTGATGTCAAGGTTTTTTTTACGCTACGATTTTCTCAGAAAAGCTCAGCCTGAAGCCTATTCTGAGTTATCATCAGTCAACAACACCGATGTTGCCTTTCAGCAAATAAGTGTCTCTTTCCTGACTTTAGTTTCCTCAGTTTGTTTTTTTACAAGTTTTTTTTGGTAGTTTTGATCAGACATAAATTCTTGTAAACCTCTAGGTGATGGAGGCCACATCAGTTGATGCATTGTGTTTGTTAACTTTAATTTATACCTTGGTGGCTTCTGCCAATAAAATAAAGAAAAATTAAATAGTTTTTCACCCATATATCATTTTGAAGGCACTGAACACTATTGATAGTTACTCAAAATAATTATCAGTATAAAAAATACTCAGTAACGTAAAATGGAGCGCTGCTGATGGTATAAAATATTGTGAGAAACGGCTCCCTCTGAAGTTGCATGGGTTTTGAGAAAAAGGAATTTTTCGCTAAAATATTCAAATTGAATTTGAGACCTCAGATGAAGTCTCGAATTCAAGGCATCTGAAAGCACACACCTTGTGCGACAAGGGTGTTTTTGTCTTCCATTATTCTCTCGCAACTTCGACGACCAATTGAGCTCAAATTTTCACAGGTTTGTTATTTTATGCATATGTTGAGACACACCAACTGTGAAGACTAGTCTTTGACAATTACCAATAGTGTCCAGTGTCTTTAAGCAAACTGTCTGCTCGTATTTGTTATTGTTTAATGGCCAAATAAAGAAAAAGAATAAGAAAGGTTCTTGGGGCCAATAGTGCACAAAGCTAAGACATCAAGGCAGTCATTAGGTTTATATCTTTGTCATTTCCTTCTCATTGCAAAAAGGAGCTACAAATCACGAGCGTTTCTAACAACCCCTCAACCTCTTATGTCTCAATTTTCACATTTAGTTTACTACTTCCCTGAATCCCCCCCCCCCTCTTGTAAATTTGAACTAACCTCCCATAAAACAAAATCTTTTGAAATGAATGTTGAATAAGGACACCATGACCAAGCACTAGGGAGAGAGATATTTACGAGCCTGCTGACTCTTATGATGAGATTTATAGGTAATTGTCACGCCCTTTCTTCGCAGGGTGTGATGTGTGGGTTTTATTTGTCTGGTGGAAAGGCTTTCTTCAATTATTGTCACCTTCTTCATGATGTATTGTCTGGATGTTTAGTTTAGCTCTTTGTTGTGGAAGAACAAAAAAGTTGTGTGAGATTAGCAGATCTGTAAAGCCCTTTTCAGACTGCAAAAACGTAGCCAGTGTCCCTTGCTACAAAATTTATGAGCGTGGATTGTTTATTTGTTATCACTATGTGTGACTGATTTTGTGAGCTTTCACACTGCAAAGTTAAAAAAAAAACTAACAACCCTTGTGCGCCATGAGAGTGATATGACGAATTGGTAATCCTGATCACCATAGTTGGACAAGATAGCACCAACAATAGCATGCGCTGAATGGGCATTTTCACCTAGGACGTCGTTCAATAAACAAGGGTTCCTTTCACACGATGATGTAGCCCACGTCCTTGGTCAAAACTTCCGCTAGTGTAAGAATTTGTCGTAGGTCCGGACCACTGACAAAATGTAGCAATGTTGGACAAGCTTTGACAAGGGACCCTGGTTTTTTTTTACTAATAAAGCCAATTGAAACTTGACTGTGCTTAGTAATTGTGTATCAGCACTGATTGCTCCACCATTCAACTGTCTATAGAGGTATTGGAATAAACCTTTTGTGAAATGGCTGACAATAAAGCTTTATTCAACATTTAAGACCGAATATCACACTTTTTACACAACCTGTTAAAAACAGCTGCCATAGCAAGGATTAACATGGCTCATTAAAATGAAGCACTTTTGTTGTCTCTGTTATGTCAATGGACAGGTGTGGAAACCTGCTATTATTAACCACTCACGTCTAAAACAGAAATCAAGAGAAACCTATGCATTACCTGACTGTGAGCTAGGTCGTTAACTAAGATTGATTAAAACTCCAGTAAAGTTAATAGAGTGACTTTTGTTGACTTGTTATATGACTTCAGTTTGTTACACATGAGCTCATAAGCCCTATTCACAGGACAGCACTTTAAAGGCAGTGGACACTATTGGTATTTACTCAAAATATTTATTAGCATAAAACCTTTCTTGGTAAAGAGTAATGGGGAGAGGTTGATAGTATTAAACATTGTGAGAAACGGCTCCCTCTGAAGTGGAGTAGTTTTCGAGAAAGAAGTAATTTTTCACGGATTTGATTTCGAGACCTCAGAATTAGATTTTTGAGGTATCCAAATCATGCATCTGAAAGCACACAACTTTGTGTGACAAGAGTTTTTTCTTCTTTCATTATTATCTTGCAACTTTGACGACCAATTGAGCGCAAATTTTCACAGGTTTGTTATTTTGTGCATATGTTTAGACACACCAAGTGAGAAGACTGGTCTTTGACAATTACCAAAGGTGTCCAGTGCCTTTAAGAAAGAGAAGTGACAGGAGTTGTAATGTGGTTGGACTCTAACCCCCATGGCCCCATCCCTTAGTTTGAAGCCTAATATAGGTCTGGATTACAAAGCTGATGATGGCCCGACTGGCCTGACCATCAGAACACACAGATGTTTTTACGATTGAAGTTCCATCTCAAGTCACATGATGTGCTTTGAACCAATCATAGGGTAAGGATACCCGTTTGCCCTGGGCAGCCTAACCCTAGTTGGGAAGGTCAGTGAGTTGGTAATGTGGGAGTTACAGTAGAATGTTCAAGGGGCAAGTGCGTGTGTAACATCTGGGCTTAATTTCAGATCACTTTGGTCCAATAAAGACAGCTTTGATTATGGGGATTGGTGGTTCAATCTGAGAAACCTTAAAGACACTGGACACTATTGGTAATTGTCAAAGACCAGTCTTCTCACTTGGTGTATCTCAACGTATACATAAACAAAAAACTGTGAAAATTTGAGCTCAATCAGTGGTCGAAGTTGCGAGATGATAACGAAAGAAAAAAACACCTTGTCTTGAATTCAAATTCATGAACAATTACTTCTTTCTTAAAAACTGCATTACTTCATTGAGGGAGTCGTTTCTCACAATGTTCTATACCATCAGCATCTACCCATTACTCATTACCAAGTGAGGTTTTATGCTAAAAATTATTTGGAGTAATTACCAATAGTGTCCACTGCCTTTAAAACTCTACATGTTGGCCTTTAGCGGTCATGAAGCACAGAGATAACGATTCTACCTGGTGGTTTTTAACACCGAACGACGTCCTCACCCTGCTAATCAACTACCCCCAAAAACTTTCATTCTCATTTCAACATCATCCTGTTTCAGATGTGAATTTGGTCTCAGATATTTAAAACGTGACTTGACTTTTTGTTGTTTGTTCCATCTTTGATTGGCCTATGTTCTATTTTCTTATTGTAAAGAAAAGACGATTGTTGAACATATTGCTTTCAAGCCAATCTAGTTCGAGACTTGTTGATGTTGTTTTTGTGTGGAATGTTTCTATTGACAAACTGAATTAGAGCTCAATATAGTAATTTGTACATGGCCCAATTTCATAGAGCTGCTAAGCACAAAAATTTGCTTAGCATAAAATGTTTTCCTTGATAAAAACAGGATTACCAACCAAATTTCCATGTGTTGCATATTGCTTGTTACTCGGGTATTCAGCTGTTGTTTGCTTATCCTGAAAATCACATGGAATTTTTGTTGGTAATACTGTTTTTATCAAGGCACAAATTCCATGCTAAACAAATTGTTGTGCTTAGCACCTCTATGATATATGGCCCAGATGAGGACCCTTTTAATGTTCTTGTCATCTCTGCACAAGAATATGGAACCACCCTGTTTTCAAACACTCCTAGGGTAAATTAAACATTACTTGTTGAATAGTATTGTGTAACTGTAGGGCTTGCTAGCTTGGCCACAACAAGTTGTGAGGATTATTTTATCTTTGTGAATACATTTGGTGGTTTGAGATTAAAGGCAGTGGACACTATTGGTAATTACTCAAAATAATTATTAGCATAAAACATTTCTTGGTAACAAGTAATGGGGAGAGGTTGATAGTATAAAACATTGTGAGAAGCGGCTCCCTCTGAAGTAATGTTTCGAGAAAGAAGTAATTTTCCACGAATTTGATTTTGATACCCCAGATTTAGAATTTAAAGGTCTCGAAATAAAGCATCTGAAAGCACACAACTTCGTGTGACAAGGGTGTTTTTTCTTTCATTTTTCTCTCGCAACTTCGATGACCAATTGATCTCAAATTGTCACATGTTTTTTTATGCATATGTTGAGAAGTGAGAAGACTGGTCTTTGTCCAGTGTCTTTAATGACATTGAAGATTGGATCAGGGTTTTGATAAGGCTTGGAAGGGGCTGATGTTTGGAGGACACTAAGTCTTCTAGCAATATGGGCTTACCCCCTGAGGAACCTTGGGCCACAGTCTAAGATCTAAAAGTGATTAAGAATAGACTAGTAGTTCTCTAAACATATCAAGGGGCCACTTTGCTCATGTAAATAAGCAGTTATTAGCACTGTGTGGCTAGATACTTTGGCAGTAGCAGTAGTAGTCTGTGCCCCCAAGTGGTCTAGTCATTGTCCTCATAAGGTCAAGGAATTGCTGCTATCCAATGTTAAACAGCCACAATGGCCACAAATGCCTCTGGGCACTCATAGGCAAAGTATTCAGTTTGCTTGACACTGTACACACAGGTCTCCCTTAATTACATTTCCCCCCCCCCCCCCCCCCCCCGCATTTTTCTCTCCTTTTGTACAATTGAAAGCAAGTTTCCCTATCCCGTTGGTTGGTCCGTGCAAACAATCGGTTTTGCATGTATTTCAACCCTGGGGTATGCTCCAACACTCGTGGACTTTAAAGAAAAAGAAGATAAATTAGATAGTGTCTTCAATTTGATCCGTTTTGATGGGTATTTCCGAGGTTTCCCCTGAGGTTTTTTTTCCCTGGTCAGGTGGTTGACCTGCCTCCAGGTTTTCTTTGCTGCTTCTTTTCTTACCCTACCCGGCTGCAACCATGGCAACGGGTTCATTTGAATGTTAGGTCAGCTTGTCTAGACTTGACCACTGTGGAGAGAGATTCAACCACAGCGCTCATAATATTATAATAGTTTAAGTGATTGGAATAGATACACATTTATATAATCAGAATCTATACTTGTTGAATTACCTGCTTAATTCATTATTTTGGCCACTGCTGGTGGTTTTTTTATTTTTTTTTATCATAGAAATATTTTTTTTATTTTATTTTTTTATTCCTGGTGTTGCAGAGAGGATTGTTCAATTTTGTAATTAAGGTTTATTGTTATTGTTATGAAATTTGTTTTAAATATAATAGGTAAACAGTGGGTAAGTTGTTGATTTATTTTAAAAGTGTATTCCAAAGTCCAATTTAGACAATAAGGTCCTATCAAATGTTGAGATGCAAGTTGGTCGTGGGTTGGTCTATTTGATGAAAAGAAACATTATTATTGAAAACTGGTCTCTTATCATGGGTAATTCCCCAGTTCAGATTTACTTTCTGATGTTTAGATTGTCTTGTTTTGGGTTCAATAGAAGCTTTGGATTAGTCTTTTTTTTTTCACCAAAAAATGTCTTAAATCTGCTAGAAGCGTAGCAGTCTACCGTGACTTTGTGTGCGTGGAAAGGATGTAACAAAGCTACCATAGAAAGTGCATTTATAAGCAATTAAAGGCATTGTAAACGTTTGGTAATTGTCAAAGACCAGTGTCCTCACTTGGTGTAAAATAACAAGCATATGTGAAACTTGGGCTCAATTGGTCATTGAATTTGTGAGAAAATGATGAGAGAAAAAACACCCTTGTTGGACGAATTTGTGTGCTTTCAGATAGGAAGAAAAGACTTCTAGCTAGAATTTTCTTCTTTTTTTTTGTGAGAAATTACCTCTTTCTCAAAAACTGTGTTAGTTCAGAGGGAGTCGTTTCCCACAATGTATTATACTACATGTACCATCAGCTCTACACTGCTCGTTACTAAGTCAGTTTTTAAGTTATTATTTGTTTTGAGTAATTGCCAAACGTGTACCTTCCCTTTAATGTTCAAAAGTGTGTTTCAAGAATAACTGTGTGTGAAAGTTTGTTTGGTTTTCTGCCATTCATTAGTCATCAGAGGAGGGTTAAATGTTGCCTGTGAAATGGGAACACTTCTCATTGGTGTAGTTCTAGCAACAAAAATGCAACAGACATTTTTTTCTTGTCAGGAGCCATTGGATTGCATACGACTTTTTTTACTGGAAAAAGTATGTTGCCGGTTAGAAGGGCGTGTAGTCTTAAGTGACAATGATGTTGTTATCATGGTGTTTAAAGGAACGTTACAGAATTGGTAAGAAACAAAATCGTGAAGATCACAGATTTACTTAAAACTTACGCCGTCTAATGATGATGATAGTAGAAAACACCCCTTGAAATATTTATAACTGAAATGTCATAAATCTGAATCTAATTTCACGTTTGGAGTTGATCGCTCAGGGAGCATTTTATTCATTTTTTTGTCTTCCATCGATGTCATGCAAAATGTGTGATCGGTTTTTCACTATGTTCTTGTGACCCAGATGGCCGATCGATCTCAAACTTCTACAGGTTTGTCAGTGTATATATGGTGGAATACATAGAGTGCTTACACTGCCAGCAACTGCTTTGTAAGCAAAACCAATTCTGTAATGTTCCTTTAAGTTTATTTTTTTTTCAAATCATTGTGAGAAAACCAAGGCTGGCGGGAACAAATATAGCCTGGCCCTCTTTTCCAAGTAATGAAAATCATGCAGTGATGATTGGTACACGTGGGGTCTAGGTCAAAGATTGATCCATCAAGACTAATGCCTATTCATAATAAATTTGTAGTATTTTCCCTTTAATAACTAATGAAAAGATGTTCTGTTTTTTTTTATAAGTTAATTTAGTAGAACAAGATTTCAAAAAGAGAATTTCATATTCGGTTTATTAAACATTTGAAACACACATTTTAGAAATGTATTTCTTAGGGCTATCATCTCATACATAGCTTATTTAAATAGTTTGTTGCTAACATTGGATGATGTATAGTACCTAGACTTCATGTTTAAATTCATCATGCATGTAGTAAGGGGGACGTCTCCCTGGATAACATGTTTATTTTACATGTGCTCCACTCCAGATCCTGCATTCATTTCTTATCATGCATGGTTTACAAAATGCAAAATGTTGTACAAGGGTGGGTTTTCTTTTTCTTTTGAACAATTCTTTGTTGGAAAAGTCTCTCGAATTTGTTTTCATGATTGGTTTTGGATGGGGAACATTTGGGCATGCGGAAAAACAAGCAGAAGTAATTCATGTTTAGATTCAAGGTGTTTTGGGTTTGTTATTCCATTTGACTGGATAAACTAAATCCACGATTGTGTTGTTCTAAGTATAAAAATATGTAAGTCAGATTTTAAGCCCCAACCGGTGCATTTATACCTGACAGAAAGAATGCTATCCTTGATTTTATTGGACCAGAGAGGTGTCAAACTCTGTCTATAAGCTGAAGCCAATACAAAAAGCTTTGCCTCTGACCTTGTAAAAAAGGGCAACATCAAAGGTTGGTAACGGATTGATAAAAAATGCTGCTTGCTGTTTTTGATTTAGTTTCACCTCACTTGAGCTCATGCATGCTTTTCTTTTTTTCTCTCCTTTCTCTTGTGTCTCTTTCCCTCTCCCCCTGTGCCCGTCTTTTGTCTGTGTGTTCCCCCACAGGACTGGAAACAAATAAAACTCTAGCTCCTGGCTGGCCAAGTCCAAGGACAGTAGAAACGAACACCCGCTGCCGTTGCCTTCAACAACCTACCGCTCTCTCTTAGCACACCACCCACACACTGCACACTACAACCCTGGTTTGCCTGCCTGCCTGCTTGCCTGCCTACCAACGCTACCAACCGCTACTAGTTTCTTTACCCAATCGGCCCGCGCTCATGGACTAAATAATTTGGGTTTTATAGCATTAGCATCACCAGTATTTTTTGCCTGTCTATGTTGTTGACGTCACCATTACCATCGCTGTGGACGACCCTGCTTCATGAAGTTCCCACCGCCACCTGAGATTTGTCAATCGATGGCCTCTGAACTTTGAAGTTTTTTTTAGTATTTGGCAACCCCAAGCAAAACTCACTGTTCTTGCCGTGTGTTGTTTTTTTCCTCCAATATTTCTTATACCCCCTATGCGTGGTCAGCTTGCCAGCCCGTTAAATTACATGCTGCCTTAGACTTGCCTGGTGTGACACAGAGAGCACTCATGCACAGTGTGTACCACTTGCTACTGTTGTGTACCGGTGTGCACTGCATTGTTGCCAGACAGAAATCACTCATTCACTGAACTTCACTCGGAATCCCGGCCACAAGAAGGAAGCCTTGGCGTTGACCTGTGACCCCAGTGTACAGAAAAAGCACTGCCCCATAACCAAGCCAGCCATCAATAACAACAATAAATCCCCCTTCTAGAACCCCCCTTGCCACCCCCCCCCCCCCCCTTGTGGAAAACACCACGTGAATTGTGAGTACGTGCCAGCGAACCTAGTGCTTGAGACTCCCTCACTATTGAGCTGATCCAGCCAACTTGGACTGTGGCGGTTGTTGCCGCTTCATTATGGCTGTAGTCAGAGACACACAGTGGCTTATGCTCGAGGCCTGTCGTGAGTTCCAGCGTGGTGCATGCAAGAGATCGGACACCGAGTGCAAGTACGCGCACCCGGCCAAGTCAGTCGTGGTGGAGAACGGACGGGTCACAGCTTGCTTTGATTCCCTCAAGGTAGGTCCGCATTTTTGTTTCCAATTTCTTGAGTTCATTGTTTGTTATTTTGCCAAGCCAACAACTTGTTGTTTCTCCCCGCCCCCCCAGCTCACCTGCTTAAGTAGTTAATGAAAGAAGAAGTTTTGCTCCATGTTGACCATCATCAACAAATCTGTGTTACATTCAATGTTCATCGCAGATTTCTTGAATGTAATCTTTTTCAATATGCATGACAACATTTGCCCCTGAAACTGAAACAACGTTTTTTTTTCTGAATGTTGTTTTTTCCTGCTTGATATTTGCATTTTGGATTAGAGAGTTTTCAAGATACAGTTTGATAACCTTTAACCTTTTACCTCTGAGAATTCCTGATGCCGATGAAGTAACAATATCTATGGAATGTTTAATGCTTTCATCAACTGATTCCCACCGTCAATCTACGGGTTTTCAGTTTGTTTGTTTGCTTTTTTCCTCGGGCGGTTTTTGTAAAGATTTGGATTGTGTCGCAATAAGAGATTGTGATTCACATAAATTTTATATATCAATATTTGTGATTGTTTTTGTTTTAATAATTTTGTTATTACAACATTTGTTTTCTGAAACTTTTACATTATAAGCAATTAACCATTCAGGATCATTCACATTAACATACTATTTGCTAGATGTATTTGATCCACAGGTATTTTTTATACTTAGCATGGGCTTATGATAAATATTCACACAGCAGCAATTTAACTTGGGTCCTTTGCTTAATTTTAGCATAGATGTAAAATATAGCAAGGTTTGACCAGCTTTTGCAAAAGAACTTGGACGGTAGACAAATTGCTGTCCTATTACACGAGGTACATTTTGTAAAATTGTACAACATTGTTACAATTTAGCAAAGGACCCTTGCTAAATTGTGTTTGTGTGAAAGGGGCTTTACTTTATCAGACATATGACAGAAGTATGACAAGTGACATCTTCTAGTCTGAGCCGTCATGGCTGGTCTCTAGAAATAGGTTGAATATTCTGGTGAAAAAATGTCCAATCATGGTGACTGGAAAAGTTGTAAACATTGTTATGTTAACTCGTGGGTTGTGGTAATAAATTGTATCCAATGACCGGCTATTTTGTCTTCTTTCTCTTCAAATCAATGAAACCAAACTTGGGTTTTTTTTTTTTCTCCTGGTAATTGAGAATCACTTTTGATGATTATTGAATAATATGATGATGGTTGCAGCATGGGTACAGTCTTAGGGAGACATCTGCTCAGTCAATAAAAACAACATCTGTGGATGTGTTTTCAGTACTTCCATCAAATCTTCACTTTTTGTAGGTCAGTGTTCCCGACCCCTGGACAAGTTCTTGGTCAAAATGATGAAATTTTGTTTAAATGTTGATAGCAATCATCTGGGCCAGTGGCCCCCTTTTGAATATGTGCTCAAGTGTTGATGTTAAACCGTACAACTGTGCCGTCGCTACTAGATTGTACATGTACTTCAAACCTCTGAAAGAAAACAGTTACCTGGGACCGGGGACCAACTCTACAATACATTGGTCTGTTAACCCGTTTCTTTAGGAAGAAAAACAGTTGGAATTTACTCCGTTTATCAATGGTCCATTCTTCAGCAGCTCTTTGAACTAATGTAACATCAAAGTGATAGGTGTTGGCTTTGTTTACAGGGATTCGGGGAAGTACTGAGTACTTAAAACACAAAGTGTCCTGGCAAAAAAGGAAAATAAGTATATAGTTGTACCTGCTAATATTAAAACGTGCATTATTTGCGAACGTTCCACTTTTAATTTTACTTTATGCACCAAGTTTGTTTGGTGTCTTCTATACCAGATGCAATGGATGGGAATTTTTTTCATTTCAGATACATTTATTTCATGTCATTATCAATCAAAACATAGTGGTGTAATATTGCTCAGAAAACATAATAACTTGTTCAAATGAAAACTTGAATGTCTGATCTCTGCAGAGTACAATAGTAAAAGGTCAAGCATGTATTGGTGCTTTACGTGATAGCACTGATTACCCAACCATTTGGGATTTACCTGTGCACAGGTGCGCAGATTTTCCACGCTTTATGATTTCTCCGCGCTAAGTTGCATACAGCCAAACACAAACGAAACATGTGAAGTCGTCGCACATGGCTAGCCATGCTTTCATAGACATTTTTTTTACAACTTTTTTTGTCCCGGTCTAAAGCACAACTGGTAATTTTTAGCTTGTTTGGGTAAGAAATGTTGAGGAAAATGAATAATTTAGTGTTTTCAGTAAGCTAAATTCTTATGTGACATTTTGGTTGCAGAAATAGGTTGTTTAGGGGACATTCTCTGCATGTAGGGTGTGGAAGTTTCCCATTATCTGCCATTTTTAGAGCCACACACGCAAGCACAAAACTCATGGACATTCCAAATGCTGAAAAGCTCATAATAAAGTTCACACAAACTTCTTTTTCCTGCTTTTAAATCCTTGTTTTTTTTCTTATGCTCGTTTTAGCGGATAACTCGGCAGTAACAAATTATTTCATTGGCTGTTTAATTTATTGATGTTTAATTCTTATTACTGCACAGGAGACCAATGGCAAGTGTTCTTATTCAAACCGCCTATGGCAGCTGCCCAGTGCATGATGAAGTTTTCTAAGCCTCTTTGGGCCTTATACCTGAGCGAAAGGGATTTTGGGCCCCTCCAATTTATAAATTGTTTTGAACGATTGTTCTCAGCATATAGTAACCAGCTTGTTTGAATAATTGGAAGGCTTTCTCCCATTACCTTTGTAGATCAGAAGTTGGAGACAAATATTTTTGTTGTCAATAATCAAACAACGAACATAGAAAATGAAGAAATATATGTCTTGTTTATCATAGAAATCAGTTAGGGTATATGTGGGTTTCTTTGTAAAGTTTTCGTTAGTTTCTTAGACACAGTTTTGGTTAAGTTTTTAGCCACAGTAATGAATCAGAATATATCAGAATCTACTCACCCAGATTTGTGAAAAATTCTTCATGAATTTGAAACAAATTTATCCCAGCACACAAACATTATTTTCATGGTATACAAACAAATGTGTGAATTCTTGCAAGGTTCACTGCTAAAAGTGAAAACTCTAAATCTCTTTACGAAAGCAAAAAGAAGTTTACCACAAACTACACAATGCCTTTTTTTCCTTTCTCATTGTGCTTGTTTTTATACGGCCCCCACACGCAGGAATTTCAACGGCAAATCTTGTTGTTCCTGCTTTGTACGCTTCAGGGTAACCAAGACGTCAGATACGGACCCTAAGCTTTTCTATTGAGAAGAACAGAGTTTGAATATTGATGCACCAGTGAAATGCTATTTGACAGGTTTTTGAATCTCGGGTCAGCTTATCGCCAAGAGTGTTCCCTCTTAAACCGAGGGAATGGCAAACGATGAAAGAACTTTCATAAAGAGAAACTGAACGAGTGAGAATTTGATTTCGGGAAAAAAAAGTACAAAAAACCTGTTAGACCTATCCTGTTTCTGTTAGAGAAAACCCCACGGGCCGTGCTGTCCAAGTCTTGGCCCAGACACAAATAAAAGATATACGCTGTTAATTGTCCCAGAGGAGTGCCAGGCCGTTTCAAAAGAAGCAACAACGTTCCTTTGTAGTTCCTGTGAAAAAGCAAAGGATTTCTTTCTTTCTTTCTCCGTCTGTGGCTGGTCTGTGACTGCCTTTTGTCCCAGTCTGTGATGTTATATTGCCTTAAGTTGAAGTAAAAGCCCTTCCCACGCGTTAGTGCCTAAGTTGCTTGTGAATGCTCAAGGGCATGGATCTGTTGGTGAGGGCCGTAATGATTATCCTTTTGGAGAACGTTTCTGTACTGTGAGAACTGTTTTGGTCATGGTGGCAATATTATGTTTCAAATACTGAAGATTGTCAAATCCATTTTAGAAGCTTGGAAGACTAAATTGAGAGAAGCAGACAATGTTTCTTGATTGTGGGGAGGCCAGTGCACAAGTGAATTGATTGTCGGTGAGTAGAAAGCAAGACAGAACAGATGAATTGCAAAATCATGGATAGGCTGATCAGTTGATTGAGAAACATTGATGTTTGAAATCAACTTTCATCTGATAAGACACACTGTAGTTATGTTGTGATGATGGCTCAGTTGACACAATTAGGACTTTACTTTGGACCCGCTACATTCCTGAGAGTTTATTGGTAGTTTAAGGAACATTACAGAATTGGTTTTTGCTAATAAAGAAAAGTGGCTGGCAGTGTAAGCACTTTATGTAGTCCACCATATTCATAAACTGACACACCTGTAGAAGTTTGAGATCAATCGGCCATCTGGGTCACGAGAAAATAGTGAAAAACCTAATTACACTTTTTTTTATGACATTGATGCAAACAAAAAAATGAATAAAACTCTCACTGAGCAATAAACTCCAAATGTGAAATTAGATTATTTATTTCTCATCAAATATGACATTTCAGACAGAAATATTTCAAGGGTTATTTTCTACTATCATCATCATTAGACCACGTAAGTTTGATGTAAATCTGTGATCTTCACGATTTTGTGTCTGACCAATTCTGTTGTTCCTTTAAAGGCACTGGTGTATCTCAACACATGCATAAAAATAACAAACCTGTGAAAATTTGAGCTCAATTGGTCGTCGTGAAGTTGCAAGAGAATAATGGAAGAGCAACACCTTTGTCAAACAAGTTGTGTGCTTTTAGATGATTGAATTCGAAACCTCAACTAAGTTCTCAAATTCAACGCAAATATTTTAGTGAGAAATTACTACTTTCTAAAAAACACTGTTACCTCAGAGGGAGCCGTTTCTTACAATGTTTTATACCATCAACAGCTCTGCATTACTCATAACCAAGTAAGTTTTTATTCTAAACTTTATTATGAGTAATTACCAATAGGGTACAGTGCCTTTAGGTATTCCTTTCCCAAGAGAGTTTGTTATAAAATAGTTTTAAACATATTTTCAACAGGATGCAATATAGAAATGATTTATAATCTATTGGCAAAAAGCTTTCAAGTTCTTTCCACTGTAGATGGTAGTGAGACTTCCGCCTATGTCGTTTCAGACTGGTTTTAATAATAATAAAAATACAACCAAATATGTTTTTTGTTTGGTCGGAGACAGTTAGGGACCATGTAAACATCTATTCCAGGAACTTATCTCTGTTGGATGTCAGTGACATTTTCATATTAACCTCGACCTTGTCATCTTTGGATATGACCCCTGGAGGTCAGAGGTCAGTAAGGCTGCACATATTTAGTAAGGTGCACAGCTGGTTAACAGGTAATTGGTGTATTAGGTACTGCAGAATGAAATCGCTTTACCAGATCCTTAATTCTCATCTGACATTGACAATCTTTCATTATGTATGTCGTGTCCCTCCCCCCTCCCTCATTTTGCTTTGCTCACTTGTTCGAGCCATATTATTATTTGTCTGTACACATGCTACTATTATCATCCACCTTTCTTTCTTTTTTCAGTCCGCATTTCCAGGAAATTTCTAGCATTTTATAACTTTGGGAAAGCTTTTGAACGTGATATAACTACATGTGTTAAGACAACTTTTCAAGTTGCCAATGAATATATTTTGATTTGCTCATGTGCTATATGTATTTGAGGCAGTGTTGTTATAATAAGGAACTTTTTAGGTAGATATGAGTTTTTTTCTTGAAGGAATTCCCAAGATCTTGATCAGTATTCCTTCAAAACTTACAGGTTTTTTTTCTTTTGTTAAAAGACACTGGACACTATTAATGGTAGTTGTCAAAATCCAGTCTTCTCACTTGATGTATCTCAACATATGCATAAAATACCAAACCTGTGAAAATTTGAGCTCAATTGGTCATTGCAGTTGCGAGATAATAATGGAAGAAAAGAACACCCTTGTCACCTGAAGTTGTGTGCTTTCAGATGCTTGATTTTGAGACCTCAAATTCTAAATCTGAGGTCTCAAAATCGAATTCGTGGAAAAACAAATCTTTCCCGAAAACTACATTACTTCAGAGGGAGCCGATTCTCACAAAGTTTTATACTATCAACCTCTCCCCATTACTCCTTACCAAGTAGGTTTTATGATAATCATTATTTGAGTAGTTACCAATAGTGTCCACTGCCTTTAATTCACACATCATTTAGGCTGGGGCTTCTATGAACCAGTTTATGATAATCCCAAATGTTGTAGGGCATTGTTGTTTGGTTCAGACCAAATATGGGCCAATGGAACATTTGGCATCGTTCCAAACAATGAATCAGCCCAGTTCAGCAATCGTTCCACTGTTGGGTAAAGTCTGTATCAATATTGCCCAGCGTGGAATCATTCAACGCCCGACATCCTGAAGAAATACTCCCATGAGTTGTGTCCTAAACCCTCCTCTTAATAGTAGGTGGCAATGAATGTTGGGAGAGAGAAATCGTCAAATAGGGAAGACATCTTTTCAAACGTTAGTATAGAAAAATAGAAATGTCTTTTAATCAAATCATAAAATCCCTGATTTGTCAAATAAAAACCCTTAATGTAGCACACCAACAGAATTCCGAAGGTAATGTTGGTGTGCTACATTGAGGGTTTTTATTTGACAAATCAGGGATTTTATGATTTGATTAAAAGACATTTCTATTTTTCTACACTAACGTTTGAAAAGATGTCTTCCTGCTTTTTCAAAAAAAAAAAAAAAATTAATAAATAAAATAGCACACCAACACAATTAAGTTATCATCTATCTTCTAGTTGAGGATTGTAGGTGATAAAACTATTGAAGAGTAAATATGATTGCAATCAAGGAATTATACAGAGAAAGTGGTCATGTTATTGAAGGGTTTTCTTTTTTATTAAAAAAAAAATGATTTGAAGAACTTTAACAACAAAACTTTTTCTGAGGGGCGCATTTTTTATGAGACATAACAGACCTGTACATTATACCTTAAAGTAAACACATGCAACACAATAATGACCCTAACTAATTCTAAATAACTAGGTAGGCTTAAATTGTGACAAGAACACATTTCCCACATTTCAATAGTTGTCAGACTAAAGTGACTTTCTAATTTGTAGAACTACTTATTAGCTTTGAAAATGATGTACTCTATAACATTCAATCTTGCCTGAAGTGGCTTTTCTTGCAGTACATCTACACTCATTAATGTAACGCATGTGTTTTACATACCTATATGCATTACCAATAACAATTTCTGGAATCTGTAGTCCATTACATGTGTGTACGCCGGAATTTATGGTTTGTTCAAAAATAGGACCAGGCCTCAAAAGATCAAGTAGTGTTTTTCCGGGAATGCAGGCAGGAGCATGTGACGTATTAGAAGTGTTGATATGCCCACATACATCAAAAACAGTCCTCTGTAGTCGCGAGGATTGTTAAAGCAGTTAAAGAAACATGTTGCCTTGGATCGGTCGAGTTGGTCTTTGAAAAGCGTCTGTAACCGTTTGTTATACAATGCACATGGGTAGAAAGATGTTTTAAAAGTACAATACAATTATCCACACAAACATGCCTCGAAATTGCATGTTTTTCCTATCACCCAAATTCAATACAATTATTTTAGTGAGAAATAACCTCTTTCACAAAAAGTACAAAACTTCAGAGGGAGCTTCAGCAGTTTTTATGCTTACAATTATTTTGAGTTATTACCTATAGTGTACAGTGCTTTTAATGTAGATCAACATCAGAGCTGACTAAAATAACTCTTGAGTTCAGATAATAAACTCTGTTGTGTATAAAACCTTGTTTTCATGTCAAGGTGTTAAGTAATACATAAGCAGTGTAAATGGAAACAATATAAGGATATGCTAAGCCTTGTCAGACCAGATTCATTGGGAGATATTTATAGTATTTGGGGGCCCCCCTAGACTGCCTTGTGGTTGTCTGGTTAAGTGGGAGAAACTTATTCCATGTCTGAAAATTGTCAAAAGGTCAAAGCCCCTCAGTCAAGAGATTGAAAATTGTTTTACAGCAATCCTTGTATGTTTGATGCTATTGAACAGCCGTTTCCAAACTTTTAGGCTGGCAATTCAGAGTGAAATTTCAGGTGTTCGACTGTGACCGCTGGATCCTACGATCACCACCTATACCTGATTGGACTCCCTACTGTAGAGGTAATATCATGAAAAGAGGCTAATCTTACTATTTCTTGAGGCATTTTGTTTTTTTTTTATAAATATTTGAAATTTTTGAACTGGAAAATTTAAGGAACAATACAATTTTTTGTTGACAATAGTTCTTGCTGCTTTTGAAAAAGTTTGGTGACCCAACTAAATTGTTCAAGACCAAAAGTGAGTCTCAAAAAATCTATTTTTTTTTAAATGTGTTTGTTTGAGTGGTACTAATAGTGCTAAAAGTAACTACAGTGACTAAACTTTTGCATACACAATACCCCTATGTTTCTTTTATATAAGGTGAAAAGGAAATATTTACAAATTGCATACAAACAATTATGTTTCTGCCTGACTGTAACACTAGCCTATTATTCACAGACATTAAACCACGCATGGAACTTGTCTACAAAATACAAGTAATTTGGAAAAAGGAAATACTTCAAACTTTCAAAGGTCAAAATTGAAAGTTGTTTTTTGCGTTAATGTCTTTGACATTTGAACAATGTCCAGACATAGAATCAAGCTTGCAACGAAATCTAAACCAAGCAGTGACTTTGGCAGAGATTCAGCAAAAGATCAAGTGGGAACAGAGTAGCAATATGCAGGGTACTGCTTTAGGGGGTTTTATTCTCCTTTCGACTTATGAAGATTGCCAAACTCACACAAGCTTGTGTACGCCTGCAACCGTGGACCTCCTATTGTCCCTCTTTTGTTTATACTTTTTTTGCAACAGCCCCATTGGTTTTGCACACATTTTCCAACTGTGGACCTTTCCCGATCCATGGACCCAATCGTCCTATTTGTTTATAGGTCCCAGTTTCAATGTGTATTGGAACTATACTCACTTTGAATACATTAGAACTATGTTCTCATTTGGACTATGTTCTAACCATCTTGTTTGAACACTTCCAATCGAATAAACGTTGGCGGGGAAAATTGTCAGGATTGAAAAAATGAGTTCATGTCTATTGCATCAGCATAAAAAGATCTATACTTCAAAATAAGAGGGAACGATCTTGTCTTATAACTCTTGTGTATCACACTCTTAAAAAACCCAGGTCAATGGTCCCAAGGCTGGAATTCGCTAAGAGTTAAGACAAGTCTTATCTCGGGTTAAGGCAAGGTACGTTTTAAATATCTTCTAGGACTGTTCCTAAGTTAGGACCAGTCCTAAATCTGTGTGAAATCGACCCCAGGTCCCAGTAAACCTGACCCATGTCAGCTTGACCCAGGAACAGGTCAATGTGATGCAGAATCCGAAGCAAAGTTTTATTTTCAACTGTTTCCTGGTCAGCCTGACCTGAACTTGGTCAGACCCCACCGGATCTGGATCAAATTTTAGAGCACCACAACATGTACCACTAGCAGATCATTGCATAAACCATTAAATGACCAATGAAGGCCGTTGGTATCTACTGCAGTATAAATACCACCGAGAGACAAGTTCACAGAGACCTTGTTGAAATGTCAAACTATTGTCATCATGTTGCCATGGTTGTTTGCAACATTTTTGCAACCATGGCAACTGTAAACAGTCAATAAATTAATAGGGGGTACATCATCTGTCTTGAACTCTGCTCTTGTAGGGCAAAGGCAAATGACACTTTTATGAGGAAAGTGTAAATTTTTATTCTAACAGTACAGTACAGATGGTGCAAGGGACACCCATAACTTTTATCACTGGTTCCTAGGGTTAATTTGAAGCTAGTAATACAGGTTCTTATCTCAAATTTAGTCCACCACTACTTGGTTTTGTTTTTGCCTTCTTGTGCAAGTTACTTTAAAGGGGCACGTTGCCTTGGATCGGACGAGTTGGTCTATAAAAGAGCGTTTGTAACCGTTTGTTATAAAATGCATATGGTTGGAAAGATGTTGTAAAAGTAGAATATAATTATCCACACAAGTGTACCGACCGTGTTAATCGACGAAGTAAAAGGAAAACCGTGCAATTCAAGGCATGTTTGTGTGGATCATTGTATACTACTTTTAAAACATCTTTCTGCCCATATGCATTTTATAACAAACGCTTACAAACACTTTTCAAAGACCAAGTCGACCGATCCAAGGCAACTTGTTCCTTTAAAAGCCCCAGTTGGAATTCATATTGCCCTACTTACATAATACAAAGTGTTGACCATGGACCTTCAATTATAGTTAATCATTGAGGTTGTGTTTACACGCTGTCTACAAATGACTGCATCGCCACTGAATGGTTCAACCACTGAGGATGGCACCAGTTAAAAGTCTTGTATCTATCAAATCGCCCCTCCCTCTCCCCGCCCCTCAGCAAACAGTTCTCTGTCAAAGGAGACAGTGCTTAAAGACACTGGACACCTTTGGTAATTGTCAAAGGCCAGCCCTCTCACTTGGTGTATCTCAACATATGCATAAAGTAACAAACCTGTGAAATTTTGAACTTGATTGGCCGTCGAAGTTGCAAGATAATAATGGAAGAAAAAACACCCTTGTCATCAGAAGTTGTGTGCTTTCAGATGCTTGATTTCGAGACCTCAAAATCCCATTCTGAGGTCTCGAAATCAAATTCAAATATTTTAGTGGAAATTTACTTCTTTCTCGAAAACTACAATACTTCAGAGGGAGCCATTTCTCACAATGTTTTACACTATCAACAGCTCTCCATTGCTTGTTACCAAGTCAGTTTTAAATGCTAACAATTATTTTGAGTAATTACCAGTAGTGTCCAGTGCCTTTAATCTCGACACTTGATGATCGCTCTGCCATGATTGGGTATGCCAAGAACAAAGCACCGTGTATCACTGGCCCATTGTCACAACCATGTTTACCTTGGATTGTTAATTTAGTCTGTGGTGATTGGCAGCAGAGTAGAGAAGGAGGTTGGGTGGATTGATAACTAACCTTGATTAACCAGGGATAATTTGTCTTGATATGCATGAGGGAGACAGACAGCACTCATAGCCACTGATTCTTCACCACGGATACCCTGACCCAGTTGTGTTCACAAACAAACATAAAACTTGAATTTCTATGAATTTTGTATTTTCTATTTAGTGATGGCCTTATTGTCTATTTCTATATTGGTGTTTGGAGTCGCCACCTCTCAGCATTGCTGGGTGAGACAGCCCCAACTGATAACAAAGAGACTTCATGTATACGTTAGTCTTCACCATCCATCAAAAAGGGTTGGGAGAATAGAAAATAGGACTCTGCCTTTTTTTTATGGGAAGAGTTGTGTGATAGAATACATGGACGTGTGATAGGTGTGCGTGTGTGTGTGTCAGAGGCAGACCAAACTGCGAGACCTAGTGGGTGGTTTTGTTTGGTATTGTTGTCGGCAAGTCCAGACGTGGAGTCTACAGTGAACAGGGGTTTCATGCGTGTTCAAAGAGCCGGTCGCTCGTTAACTCTCCACACAGTGGACTGTTTGGTTGTACAGTAGCGCATGGTGGTAGCTCCACATCATAGCAACTCAAGAGTACACTGCCTTTTTTAGGATCCCGTCTTTGCTTACTGGAAAAGAACAAATCCCATTGTGGACAGCTAGACTCCACTAAAGAACTATTATTGGTTTGAAATTTAAAAACAAACAAAGTTATAAAACTCGTCATGTATTCCATGCCTTTGGACTATACTCACCATCATCCTCCGCCACCACTCATGCAGGATATGAATGAGCCGCCGATTTGTTACTCAGATCAGGTGAGTGTCTCTCTCAGATCACGAGAGTGTTTCTGTTTTTAGTGATGATCAAACATGGAATAGTTTCAGAGATTTTGGCTCACTAGGAAGAAAGTATAAATAAATAGTCAACTTGCGGGTACAAACATGTGTATTGTGTGAGTATTGGCTCTGAGAAGAGCGGGTAGGGACAGTTTCCAACAGTATACTCTGCTTGTCTTCAGGAGAATATTTTGCTCATGTTTGGAAATTTGCATTTGAGTTTTCTGATTACTTGTGTTTGGTGAAAAATCGGGAGACGGCACAAAGAAATGTGATAAGGAAACTCTGCCAAAGAGGTTACTCAGGTTTCTGATCCTTGTCGTGTCCGCTTAGAGTATGAATCCAGTTATCTTATTTCCAATGATGTTAAATGTTTGACCTAATGTTCGTGAATCACAAACACTTTTTGAGCAAACCAGCAGCCACTTTCACAAAACGCTAGGATTAATCCTATCTCGTCCAAAGTTAGGATCAATGCGTCCTAGTGCTATGGAGATGGAACTAAATTTGAACCTAATTTAGGAAGATTTTTTTGTGATTTTTTCTAATATTCACTACTACCTCATGGCGACTGGGGAAAAAAAAGGGAAAAGGAAAAAAAAAGGGTACAAACCAAAGGTCTTTTGAATTCTAGTCTTTGGGATGCTCCACCAGGAATGTTGTGTACTAAGTATGTGGGAGGATGCTAAATACAGGGACAAAGGAAAGAACAATAGATGTCTCCACAGGGATGCAAAAATAGATTGTGTCGTTCGGTGTGTGAGAATCTCACACACTTTTTTTAACCAGTCAATAGTTTTGTCTCATTGTCTGTGTAAACGGCAATATTTTCTCTTGGTTTGCTGAAAATGGCAATGAAATTGTTGGGTTGTGTTAGTTGTTTCCCCCCGTTTTGGGAAGAGGGAAACCTATATTACTTACAAAATAAAGGATGTAGTTGAACTAAAACACAAAATGCTGTATAATTCCTTATGGTAACCCTGTTCTAATGCGCTTCTCTCCACTTTTTTTTAATTATAAACTAACTGACTGTCCAATAACAGCCAGTTTTTTTTAACAATCAAATCAGTTTTGTTATTCTTCACGATACACAAATACACATCAATCAAATCCAGCTTTAAAAGTCTAGGGATTTGTCTCCCCTGATGTAAATGTCTTTTTTTCTGGATGATGTATTTGATCCCATACCTTTTCCCATGAGTGAACAGTCTCTTTATAAATAACGCTTTAGGAGATCAGTCAACAGTTGGACTTGAATTGACATTTTATGCACACCATTGAATGGAAAGTGTGTCTATTATTGAAATCATTGTTAATCAGTTGGAAGAAGGTGCCAACTTGACTGGAGTGAGCAAAAACTCATTGTTGGAATTTGTTCACGTTCCACATCACACGCTTTACCCAAAAATTTCTATGGAATGTTGCCATGTTGTATGTTAAGCTGTGAGAGATATAGAAATTCAGCATAGGACTTTTTCATTTTAAAATAGACTTGATGGGGTAAACGCTCTTATACCCAAATATATGGTACATCACTAGCTTTGTAGAGATACTTGTGTATATTACTGGAGGCAAGGTCCATATCTGACCTTGTTAATATTTTGCAGTCTCCCAATATAGCTTTTTTAATTTAGCTACGTGTGTATTACATGGGATAATATTTAAATTGCGGTTGCCATAGTGTATCATAATACCAAAATAATTGTCCACTGTGCAGCCAAAGTGTCTGGGTCCCTGGCCAATCAAAACAGAATTGAATGGAAGGCACTATGGCCTTGAATGGAACCCGTCTATTTCATTTGGTTGTTTTCGACAGCTCTGTCCTTCACTATTGTACAAAATATATAGAACATGAGAAAATGGTCAAATTGGAACACCTTGAATAACAATACCTATTGTGCCCTTTTGGGGGCTGTTTATCCACTGACCATGCCAGCAGGTTGCATGTATACATATTGTATTAACTGGTATTCTAGCGTATTCTCGGTTGTTTGCAAGATTCAAAGAACTTTCCTCTGAACTATAGCAATGTTTCACTAAATTTTTGTAGGACACAAAATATTGGACGACGAGAGAATAATATTACTACTGTTTACGTCATAAGTATTGTAGGCCTATAACACTGTTACTTAAAATACATATGATTTTATTTATACGTATTTTTTGTATTGTATTTCTCTTCAACATGTTCTGGATTTCTTCTTAGCTTAGGCTTACGTTTCAATTTTGGTTATTGTATATGTAAATATTATTCTTTGTATTTAGCGCCATGAGCACTTGGATGGATTTGTGCGCTTTATAAGTTCTCATTATTATGATTATTCATTTGGAAGTAGAAATCAGTTGAAGTGGAACATTCTGGTTTTCGTTTTTAAAGGGAGGTGCTGAAAGATTGCCCAAATGCTTTGTAGTGACAGGTTTTTTTTTCTTCTTTTTTCTGTATGTGATGTGTGGGATTGCAGTCGCCTCCATGCCCTGTACTTTGTGAATATTTTTTCAGATTACACTTTTCTCCTTACATTACAAGTAAAGAAAATGCTGTCGCAAATTAACCTCTAAGTCCAGCGGCTCGACAAGGAGAATGAATTAAGCTTTAACACTACATACACGCAGGGGGTTTGAAATTCACCCTGAAGGCTTGGTAACAAGTTCCTATACTCCTTGTGCCCCAGACAAATCAAATCAAATTCACATTTCATTCACAAACATCACTGGCGTTTGTTATTGCAGAGAGTGCTGAGCTCTTGCCTATACCCCTGTATGGTTACCAAGTACTTTGGCCCATAACCACTATCATCTGTGTCAGTATCAGACGACTCTCACCTCCCCCCCCCCCCCCTCGTCATCCTTATTTGACAGAGAGTTTATTAGTATGGATCTGGGTCAGCACGGCCTCCTGATGAATGGTCTATTCCGCCCACTGATTGTCAACTGATTAGATCGGGGCCATAAGATAGCCGGTCTGTAGTAAGAGCTCCAGCATCTCTCTCCCAACGAATAGAGGAGAGAAAAAAGAACATTGTGTTTGGTGTCATTCTGCGTGGAGGTCATTATGCACATAATGTGGACAACTGGTTTTATCTGACTACGGTGTACATTTTTTAGGCGGCAACTTGGATTCACGTACATTGTGTTGTAAAAAACATCTGGTAAGTTAAGGGTCTGCTATTTATGCTGATGTTGTTTATGCAGTCATAATTTGAGTATGGCAGACTGTGTGTGCTGCCACCATGGTGTGGACCAGTGATGATGAAAATCAACACGGACAGCTCTGCTTGTGCGCTGGGAATAAGCACAATTAAAAGCACTTAAAAAGCACCGTTACAAATGCAAACCAGAAACCACTTTACCATTTAATCTTTTATAATGAGGAAGTAACATCTGTCTTTGCATGTTTCATTATATTTACAAGATCATTTGTCAAAGGGGCGATTGTATTTAATTGTATTAGCTTGTGTGTTTTTTTAACAAAAATGACACCCCAACTCTTCGAGTTGCAAATGTTTCTTGAAGAATTTGTTAAATATTGTTCTAAATGAAAGCAATGTAAATGAATGAGTTCCTGTTTTAAATGTTGTCAGTGCATTCCTTAATAACGTATGATGTAGTCATAGAAAATGTTTGCATTGCAACAACAGGTTATAAAAGAGTCAAAACTTAGCCCTCATATATTTTGGGTGGCTGGTTTCCTCATGAATGGTTAACAAATATTTCCATTCCATTCAGTATACAATGGCTTTTTAGAACATTATTTTTGAAATGTTTTCATAACTATGCTTGGTGGCTAATTACTTGTCGAAATAGGAAATATACATGGCTGAATTTCAAACAGCTCAAAAACCTTGTACAACATGCTTCAAAGCGAACTTGGGAGCCCACCGCAGCCATTTTCAACCTAGACAAACAAAGACGAAGCCAAATTAAAGGCATTCCATCACGTACTATTTACAGCAAGACATACCCAGATTCCCCTTAACAAAATAAAAAATGTCCACAAAAAAACCTCCATCTGTATGTTGTTTTTTTGGCTTCATTCTTGTTTCCCCCTCGCTTCTCCCTTCTTAGGGATTCAAGGCATAAATGTGCATCTGCCCCAGCTGTGATAAGTTAGTTCCAGGGTATACATGTGTAATTGCCAGGAACATTTTGAGCTTCATAGCTTTACAAGTGAGCCACTTACATGCCGCAGCATTGACATTTGACCCACGCTCCTAGCAGTGTGAAACTCTGCGTAGAGTTGTTTGCCGGTTGTTGACACAACAGTTTAGGAGCAGTACGTATCTGCTTACATGATGCACTGTTTTGCAGTAATATTCTGAATGGAAAACATCATTTCATATTTCATCATGATTGCATCTTGTTTTTCTGGTTGTCTAAAGAAAGAAAGGATGGGTTATTGACGTTGTGTGCACTTGAGGATGACTTTGCCTTGATTTGAAGTACTTTGATTTAGGAAGGAAAAACCTCCAAAAAGTTAGATACCAAACTCTTTTTTTGAAATCCTTAAAGTCTCAGCATTGTGGAGTTGAGATAATATTTCAACTAACTGAAGATCCGACATTATTAGCACTATTTTGTCCGAATTAAGCCATCCGCAGTTTAAATAACCTGTACAGATTTTTGTCTTTTATACAATTCATATATTCAAATCTTACTCAGCTTATTTGAATTGCCGTAATCGTATTATAAAAGCCTGATGAGATCGATGCCTGACAAGAAAAGATATAAAGCTTCTAAAAAACATTATAATGGCAGCTCTGTGGAGCAGATTCCAAAGGACTATAAAACATTGCTCTGTTGAATAAAGCCCGGTTCATACAAATGTCGACGTCACAAATTCGCAACGAATTCACAGCAGTTGACAGAGTTATAACGTCAAATTTGCATCGCATTTGCATTCTCATTTTACAAAACATACCTCATGTGTAGGGACAACCATGCTAAAATTAAGCATGGGACCCCAGTTAAATTGCTCTCGTGTGAATAGAACCTTAGATTGAAGCTACTCTTCTGAAAACCCCAATGTGCCTTTAACTATACAAAGATGGGACAGGACAGTTATGTATGGTTGGGCTGATTAGTCTATTAATATGTCATGTAATTCCCTAGACTAATTCAGCCAGACATAGGTGGCAAATTAATAACAGATGCGTAACCAACTTAAAGGTGAGAGGTTGGTAGTTCTTAAAGGGTTGCCATTTATTTCATGTTTTGGGCGAGTGTTTTGTATCAAGTTAAGTTTCATTAAATTTAATCATAAAACTAATTGTGAATCAAGTTGAAAAACCCCCCACAAGAATTAGATGTTGTTGACTGCTTTGTCCGACCCAAATCACTTGTGAAGCTGTGCCCGGCCACATTTGAGTTGAAATTTAAGCGCAGTCCTGAAATTTCTCAATTTCCAAATGAACCACATGTTTTCTCAGCAATATTTAAAATTAAAACAACAAAGATTGATTGTATGCAATTGACAATTGAAGATAGAAATGTAGGCTCTCTTGAAAACAAATATTAATGTAATATCCTATTTAATGTGTTTCTTATTGGAATGAATGTATATTTTTGTAACGGCATCACCTTCCCTTCAAATGTCCTTAGCCGTGCATTAACTGCAGTTTGTTCAAGTGATATGATTCATAACACAAAAATGTACTTGATATTCTGGAAGTTTGGCTGTGGGGAAAAAAGTGCCCTGGCCCAAGTACTGTATTTACTGAGATAATTTACTTTGTCCTTTTATGTATTTGTACCATGTAGTGGTTTTTTATTTGCAAACTTCTGTGGAAAAGTACATAAATGGAATCGCATGTTGACCAAATAGTTTCATCAGCGATAACAGAGATAATTTTTTTTTTTTTTTTTTTTAACCTTCGTTAAGTGGAATGTCTGATAGTCTATACACACTATATCAACGTTGTTTCAGACATTATTGTACTATGATGTGGGAATGTTCTTTTTGGTTCATTTTATGCAATCACAGTACAGGTGATATGAGCGGCTTTGCTTCTTTCTGTGGGATACTTTGGGTTTCAAGAGTTGTATACCTTTGAAAGTTTTGTTTTTTGCACATGCAATGAAAATGCAGACATTTTAAAATACTTGTTATTATTCAACTAATGGTTAATACTGACAAGTATTGCTAATTGTACTATACTTGTAAAATTATAAAGCTCTTCAAGGTTTGTCAATTTTTCTTTTTCTTTTCAATTGTTTGAGTGTTTGGGTGTTGGTTTGTTTGTTGTTTTTGTTCTTATTTCTACTGTTGTTTTAATTCATAAATACATGTTGATTCATAGCATCTATTTTTGAAAGCAATGTATCCCCTCTGGCTTTATGACTTGAGCAATACATTGTAAGTAAAACTAAAGTGTATATTTTGTGGACATTCTGTGTGGGCGCTGGCATCAACATTTGTTTAATACAGGGTGTGTTATCAAAATTGGACAGTGCATGTCTAAGACTACATACAGCATCTTACATCTTATAAACATCATAGCTATCTGAGGTTCTTGTATACATACAGGCCTGGAATTACATGGCATGGCCTTTATTGCCCCTGGTCTTGGCCTTGGTGCCCCTTCATAGACTTACAGATTTTCCAATGGAAGTGCCCTTTGCAAAATGAAAATGGCCTTGCCCTTTCAAAGGTGAAATTCCAGGCCTTTACAAACAGAGATCACATCTCCATGCCCCTTTGCAAGTCTTCCAGGCCCTCCAGTGGGGTTCAAGACAGTATTGCTGTATAGTGACGTCTTCATTGGCTCTTATTGAGAGCACAAACCGGAGATTGAAAAAGTGTCTTACAGAAATCACTGTCAACAATATTCTTTGGACAAAAGATTTATCATTTGAGCTTGTAAGTTTTGGTTCATGATGGAGGAAACAAATGACGTCTTCATTAAAAACGTCCAATATGGAGTGGTCAAAACAGAAATCCTTTCACAATGGTCTGCAATCTGTTTTGGGTTTTTGCTCTTCCGAAGTGGGGATACAGGACTAGCTTTAATTTAAATTGACGTCATCAACACTTCTCGGTGCATACTCCTCAAAACAGCAAAGTCAGGTTTCTTGTTGTTTGTCTGTTATGCGTGGAGCGTTAGTTTCAAGGGAAATCATTCTGAGCTTTTGTCCAAACCCGGAGTCCAATTTACGGAAAATAGTTAAAAAGGGTTGGTCACATCTGAAGCGAATTACTGTCATGTTTGATGTGGTCTTTGTGGGGTCCGTCTTTTTCACTGTTATTCTTCAGGAGTTCCCCAAAGTTTCCACTATATAGTACTTCTTTTTCAAAAAGAAGCCACCCCCCCCCCCTCTGGCTTACCCTAAAAGACTTGTTTAAAGATGATAAAAATAATTTGCCCTCTGCCCCCTGCCTGGGTGCGAGAGACTTTCTCCTTAAGGTGTTAGGCGCTATATAAATACAGTTGTTATTGTTGTCACCTCTGTCTTGCTTTTTAATTTGTTTTCCTGTCTACCCTTTTCAGAGTTAGACTTATCTGTTATCTGGGATATTTCGTATATTTTCGCTAATGAGGGGATCAGTTTGTTATTCCTTTAAGAACAACAGCACAGTAGAATAACAGCACAATTTATATTTAACAGACCATGGTAAGATAAAAAAATGAGATCGGTAAACAAACGCAGAACCCAAACAAACAAACAAACAAACAATCAAATGCGAAAATAACAAGATGCCCCTTGAGGAACAAGATAAACCATGATGATGAAAGAATAAGTACTTATAAATAAATCTTTATTATTATTTTTTCAGGGAAAATGATATCCCAAAAAACCCAGATCAGAACCTTGTTGATTTGACTGCCTTAATTCTAATGAGATACAAGGCCTTTAGTTTTTAGCCATCCCACTGTGCCATCACAGGGAGAGGCCTGACAGCTTCTAAGTATACCAACACCACCAATAGATAACCTGCATATATCGTAAAGCTGAGGTGTTGATTTGCGCAATCGGATCTCGGACCTCCCACCTCTATCCTGACAGCTTCTACGTCTTGTCCACTCTCCCAGGTCGCTTTAAATATTGTTTCATAACAGTTGTCATAGAAACAGCAGGGGTTCTCCTTGACTCTTTGGGGCATGGGTCGAGCAGCATTTACAGCACCCAGGTGAGCCCCTGCTTACACCAATCAATGGCTTTGCATGTGATCAACACTCGGCACGGACTCCTGAAATTGTTTTGTTTTCAAAAGTTGTGTAGCGACCAGTAGTTACCCATTCATAAAGCACATATTAGACTGGTGCCTCCAGCTGTTCCTCCATGGTTGGATCGGGTACTGTGTTAGAGAGAGGGGGAAACTGGAGCAAGGATTTAGGTCATTCTTACAGGGGGGTATTTCTGCTCTTCTCTCAAAGCGAACTTTGTTGAAGGAAATAGTCTGTGACAGTCTCTTGATGGGCTGTGGCTAGCATTGGTTGAGGATACTCACTGGATGTCATTCATTTTATAGGATTCAGAGTGATTGAATTGTTTGGAAAATATATATTTGGTTTGCGGTAACACCATGTGTGTACCTACTTGCCAGGTAGAGTTTGTTCTTAGAGATCTGTCTTTCTTTATTCTACTACTGCGGAGTAGATTGTCGGGGGTTTGGGAGATTTAATGTTTAAAATATCACATGAAAAATACCAAACTGGAAGGTTTTATTTCTGATTGTGGGTTTGAATTAAAACATTGGGAAATGGTCAGATAAAGCTAACTAACAGTTCCAAGAATATTATCTTCTGTGCTTTTGTTTGTTTTATCCCTGATTTATTTCAACATCTCTTTTCTCACTTTCCAAACAAATGACATCAATCCATTATGCTTGAGTAACTCTCTAATGTGTAATTCTTTATTTCACAAAATTGGTTATATAATTTTGTTATTTATGAATTTCCTGTTTGACAACTGTTTATTTTAAATGTCAGATTAAACTTCCTAATTACAAACATAACTCTTCTGTACATGAGCAGAACAAACACAATATAATTTGGCGTCAGGAATATTTGGGTAAATGACTATAATATATGAGAGCAGTATTCTGGATGAGTGGCTATCAATATTTTATATACTTGTCTAAATTGGCTCGGATGTCACAAAGAGACACGATAATGGTAAGGAGTTGGCTTAGCGCAGTTTGGATATTCAGTTATTGGGAGAGATTTATGGTGGCATTGTGGAAACGCCTCTTGGTTGTTGTGCTGGTTGTGACTTAACTGACTAAGGCGTCAACAGGGCTTCAAATTACTGGGTTCTGCAGACCAGTGATTTTAGTATCGGACCAGTGAAATTGTGATAAGCTTGGTCATTTTTATTATTTTGGGATCCACGGTCGCCGAATTACCGCGATATTTGGTACTGGAAACTTTTTGGATGGGGCACAAATAAGTCTTGTAGTCATACTGCTACATGTTTTGTAATAGGCACTGTTTGTGAACTTGTTGTTGAAGTAGATTATTTATACTTGTCTCCCTAAACACAAAGTGATCCAAGAATGAAGTTTACCTTCGAAGTCTGTAGACCTTTTGAACTGTAATATGATGAGCTAGTATTGAACTTTGACAAGCAGTTGCTGTGTCCATCTCAGGGAGGAATGTCTATGATCGAGGATATGAGATGGTTGACACTAGCATCTTATAGGGAATGTTTCATCAACACCTCAGCCTTATTAAACCTCTCTTAATACCCTGTCTTGGATTAGGGGAGGATATATTTCAAGATGAGGCAGAGATGTATCTTGAGTCCATCTACCCTTTAGCTGCATAGATGAGCAATCTCCCTGATGGGACTAATATTTGCACAGCACAAGAACTCCAGGGTGGTGATGTTACCATCTAGACGTACCCATGTATAATGTTCTTGAGTTTCATCGTACATGAGAAAAAAGCCTGGTTCATAAATGCGAATGCGAAGCGAGTTTGGTGTGAATTTGATATCACAACTCTGTTTTCACTGCGAATTCCCAAGTAAGTTGAGAACACCTCAACTGTTGCAAACTATTTGTTGTGAATTTGTGACCTCAACATTCGATTCGCATTCACACAACTTTTCGAGGAGATGATATCGGGGAAATAATTTTAAAATTCACCATTTTGCCAACAAATTATGTATTACAAATGTTTAAAGTTGTGTTCAAGACACAAGACTCAATGTCAAAAACATGTAATTTGCTTCTAGAAATGGGGGAATTTAAGTCACCTTTTGGGATCCCTTGGAAATACCTTTCTTAAGTGCGCATTAAATGGAAGTAAAAGTAGCATTGACATGTCAGGCAAGGTTTTCTAGCCATCATTGTATCAAATTACGATTAGGGGTTATATACATGGCTCTGAGACTTTGCTGTTGTATGCTATGATGGCATCCATTGCAGTTATCTTTATATTCCATTCAACAAAATCCCCATAAAATTGTCAATTCCAGTGGCAGTACCAATGAATTTCTAGCCACTTGTAAAATTTCTTAGAGGTTTTGAGCAAGCACTAATTCTTACGAAATATATCATGGAGGCAAAATTTGGCTGAGAGTCAGTCACAAGCAATGCTTTGAATGGCAAGTTGGCCGGTAACTTAACTTTGCTAAGCGAATGATTTGTGCTTACCACATGTCTGTGCTAAACATCCATGTGAAATCCTGCCCAGGTGTCTTTAATACAGCTATAGATGTCAAGTTCTGGCAGGGGCAATGCCCCGCATGTAAACTCATTGGTGATTGAGTCAACCCTGAATGTATGCATGATTCCCAATTTGATGCTTGACATCACATTGCTTAGCGTCAAGCGACACAAAAGGTGAGGGTCTTTAACCTGGTTTTACTCTTCTCAGTGAGAGTTCATAACATCTTCCTATTTATGTTTCTAGGGACACTGTGATTACAAGATGAATAATTCAATGATATCATTTTTAAAATGTGCATAATAATATTTACCTGTCATCCAAATGGGAAAGTTGAATTCAGTTGACAGAAGTGATTGCATACATACATTCATCAGTCTGTGCTATAGCAACAGAGTAAAGAACATCTACACAGTCACCGGAAAGAATCGTTGTGATTCATCAAAATGTCAAAAGGAAAAACTATGAGAATGCAATCAGTAAATATTGAGCCAGGAGTCCGAAAAGTAGAAATTTATATTTTGTTTGATGGAAAAATGTTGTTAAAGTGAGACAACTTTTGAAAAACTTGTCAAGTCATTCTTGAAAGAAAAAAACACAAATTCTGAATAAACACGATGACAATATTGGTAATTAATTACTTACAATAATTGTTAGCAAAAAAAAACGCACTTGGCAATAAGCAATGGAGAGCTGTTGATGGTATAAAACATTGTGAGAAACGGCTCCCTCTGAAGTAACGTAGTTTTTTTTAGAAAGAAGTAATTTCTCACTAGAATATTTTAATTGAGTACGAGACCTCAGCTGAGGTCTAGAATTCAAGGCATCTAAAATCCAAAGCTTGTGCGACAAGGGTGTTTTTTCTTCCATTATTCTCTCGCAACTTGACAACCAATTGAGTTCAAATTTTCACAGGTTTGTTATTTTGTGCACAATGTTGAGATACACCAAGTGAGAAGATTGTTCTTTGACAATTACCAAAAGGTGTCCAGTGTAATTGAAGGGAATTCGTGCAAATATTAATAGAGACATTTTCATTATTTGTTTTTTTAGATGAATGTCTGATGGAATCAATGCATACCACTAGTGATTGACATAAACAGATGACTGGTGTATTGGAATTTTCTTTATTCACCGATGGTCAGCATTCCTCCCAAACCTGTTTGTATCACTTCATTAAGAAATCAATATAAAACATAAGCGAGACTGACTGGGTAAACATTGAAATGATTTTTGGGGTTGAACAAAGAATTTACTAGAGTGGGATTCGAACCAACGACCTCCGGATTAACGTGCCGGCGCTCTACCAACTGAGCTATCTAGCCCTATATTGGCGGTGTTCCTATTTTGTCAATATCTTTGTTCGGGGGTGCCAGTCAGAAGCCATACAACCGTTAACTGCCGTGTAGCCAGGGATCACACGAAAAAATCAATCCCCCAAAATCACTTCATTAAGAAGACGGGAACAAAATCCCAATATGAAAAATAAAAATGATGCTGGCTATACCTTGGGTCAGCATTGACATGGCTGGAAATTGCAGGCTTTAGTGAACAGGGGTTAAGCCCGGTTCATACTTCCTGCGAATGCGAAGCGAATCTTGACGTCACAAATTCGCAACGAACAATTCGCAGCAGTTGCCCTCTGCTCTACTCTCTTGCGAATAATCGCTGCGAAAGGAGGGTGTGACGTCAAATTCACGTCAAATTTGCTTCGCATTTGCTGGATTTATGAATTGAATTGGATCAATCTGGATATTACGTCTATTGATGTGACATTCAAAAGCTGTGACAAGTTAATGCACCTCCTGTGAGAAAATTTTTCTATTAAAAAGTCCATTCCATTCCAGTATAAACAACAAGGGAAACTGACTGGGTAAATTTTTAATAGGGGTTGAACAAAGAATTGATTAGAGTGGGGTTTGAAGCTCTGACCTCAAATTTTAAGGTTATTCCAGATTTGAGAATAGTCTGCATGAATGAACGATTTTGATTTCAAACATTATTCAATATTCATTTTGAAATCATGAAATTTGTTTAACAAAGTGACTTTCAACATTGGATGACGTTCGTACTGTCCAGCTTGTTGTGTCAGTTTTGTTTCCGCTGTAACTTCATGTTCCTTTCTGGCAGGAGAGTTTTTCAATCGACCGTAAACTCCTCGGGGATATTTTTCTACATTCATCCTGATTTTTCTTAATAATTTTTTCTCTCTGTGTTTTCTGTCGGTGGCGAATGTCCTCATGATTCCGTTCCCACCTGGTTGAGTCTGTGCATGGTCCCATCTCCGATAATCTTGAAATATTAATAAGAAACCTGATGTCCAATCCACTGCAAGGGAGGGCAAAGAGAGAGAAAAAAGGAGTAAAATGTAACTGATTTGTCCGGACACCCCCTGTGGGAATATTGGAGTAGAGTCGTTGGGGAATTACCAGCGCTCTCCCTTGAGCTCAGAAAGCTGTCACTTTGATTGAGAGTTCACCTAAAGACTTCTCAAAAGAAATCCTTTTATTCCCTTTTTGGTTTTTTTCACTTTTAGTCTCCCCCCCCCCCCCCCCCCAACATTTCCTTTTCTTGGCTGTTGCCGGGTGTCCTGAAGTGAACTCTGTAAACTGGGATTTTTTTTTTACGGAGCGATGTTATTATCAAATCAAGTGCTTTGTAATGGAGAGATGGTGGTCTGAATAAATAAGTGAATGTGAAGTCTTTCTCTTTTTTTTGTGAAAAAAATAAAGAAAAGAAAAACAAAATAAAAAATATAGTTGTTTGTGTTTTATATTTTGTTTACAATATTGTTTTACCCAATTTGATTTCTAATACTTGGAATTGAGTACATGTTGAGGATGATACATTTCTGTAACGTTTGATTGCAGAGATGTCAACTTTAGAGAGGGTATACTTCAATGCTTTCACTAGAAGCTGTAGCTTTTTCTGATTTTGATTTTGCATTTTGACTGTTTAATTTTTGTTGTGGTTGTGTATCTTGTAACACATTACAAACTGATGGTATTGTGTTTGTGATAATGGATTTTAGGTGTTTCAAAGCCTTTGTGTTTTTATGAGTTTCTGTTGTCAGAGACTCTCATATGTAAAAGGTTTCTTTATTTAGATGTTTTAGTACTTTCCTTGCCTATATCCCTTCTTCATTTTCCTCAAAATTAATTTGCTTTAAATTGTGTTGTTATAAAACTAACCAATCGTTCAACGCCTTGTGGGTTTGATCATGCCCTTTGGCTATTAGCAATAAATACTACACCAAAAATCACCGGCCTTCTTAATATTACTATCAGATACAAGATTCATTGTATGTATTATCATGATGTTCAAACTCAAAGTAATAAATAAATCAATGTTCAATCAAACCCATGGGATATTTCATCAATCACTCATTGCAGGATTTGAATTTCATCTTTGATAGGGCAAGGCAATTTTTTTCTGGGGGGGGGGGTGACAAAGGACACTTCCGTTGGAAAATCTTGAAGCCTTTGGGAATATTTTGACAGGGCGCCAAGACCAGGGCAATGGAGGTCACAATGGAGGTCGTGACCTCCATAGGCATCCATGTAATTCCCGGCCTGTTGTACTATTTCTATTTGCCACCCCATCATCCCAATAAGCATTTTTGAGGTATGGCGGACCTGATACGCGCGTCACACGTGGTGACTGATGTTACGCTCACCATAAACGTTGGTGGTCAAAAGGTTTACGTGTAAACGCTGTGTCGCCTAAAAAAAATGCGCACTTCACTAAAAAACACACGTTCTATTTCTATAGTCAATACGCACAAATTTACCCAAACCTTATAGTGTTGAGCATTGTGTCCGCCATATCTATATGTATAAATTCTCTTGTTTATATTTCTGGCCCTTTCAAAAAAGGAAACAGGATGTGTGAATTTCATTTCAGAGCTAGTTTTTGTCTCGGTTTAGTGGTATTATTTGAGGAACTGCTCTTTATAATAAATACCAAATGAGCCAGTGTCATAAGGGCATTGGCCTAGTATCAGTCCAACCTTAATGAATGGAGAGCTGTATGTGTAAATTGGAATCCAAGTTGTTTTAGTTTCTGTTCATCCGCAGTCCATTAGTAGCTGATTATATTTCCTTGTATGGGACCTTCCAAACCAACACTTGTTCAATATTTTAGGGGGTTAAGATGTAAAGTGGGGGAAAATTTTCAAGGTAGAAACCTAAAAAAGAGGACAAAAAGCCACATTAAGGAAAATTTCATGTCTGTGATACTGTTGAAAATTGCAGTTGTTGAGACTTGGTACCTGTTGCATCAGGAAAACAAGATATATATGAACTTGTCCGTATTTAATATAATCGATTCACCCGTTTCATCAATAGAATATTGTGTTTTGTTTAGAGATGATTTAAAATGGTATGATAACCATGGATCAGTTATTCATGTACCACAGTCTTTGTTACACTGGATTTATAACAGAGTGTTCATCAGAAGCTAGTCAAGGAAAATTGTTCCAAGTTGTTGGACAATTTCTTTTCAAAATGTCAGGCTTGCAGCCCCCGTCTTCAAGAGTCGCTTATAACTTCCACAATGTTCCATTATGTCCGGAGTTCTCACAGAATTTTCAGGTAAATATCTTTCAGGACACAGATTGGTTGTTTGAATTGATTTTTTTCCCCTCAGATTATTCCTCATAAAGAGTCAATTAAATTCATGATTTGGCATGCGACAGACTTCCTTTCAGCTTTAACTTTTGACAGTGAATTTGTCAACAGCATTTTTCTTAACAATATAATTGTATACTGCAGAAGAAAGAGACGGTTCATCATTTTCACTCTATAGAAGTTCTTCTTGTAATAAGTTTCCAAGAGAGGTTTATGTTTGTGATGATTCACTGATGGAAATTTGGGTATTACCGGCTAAAATATCACATTACTCATCTCATCTTATCTTTTCTTGAGGGGCTTTGATGTCTCATAAGAACTCAAGATTCCACATTGTTTTGTCTCTGTTTTGAAGTTGTGGTTTTTATGAACTCTGAGAAAAAATAGGACAAATTCTGTGTGATGTTAATTGAACAATATTCACCATCTGCATCGCAAAAGCGCTGATCTTCACTGACTCATGAAAAAAGCGTTAATCAGAAAGAGATCTCTAGCTCCTGAGGTCGATGGCAGAGAGGCAAACAACTAACCCAACACCAATTGTCATCTTGTAATCTGTGTAGTTTGCTACAAACAAAATTCCCCACCGGCCTGGGTAAATAACCGCAGTGACAAAGTCCCTCCCTGCCGTCTCGGCAATGCCGTCTCGGCAATGCTGCCCCGGCAATGCTGCCCCGGCAATGCTGCTGCAGTTCGCAGCTCGCAGTCATGATGGTCCCCCTCCCTCAGATTTGTTATTTTCGGAAGGGAGGATTGGAGTAGATGAGGAGAGAGAAGGAAATCTCACATTTGAGACTGATCAGGGAACTTAATTGTGCAGTTTCCGCATGCCTCATTTGTTTTAGGTATCTTTAGTCCGGAGTCATCTGGAGCGTTAAGCAACCTGAGCTTAGAAGGTAGGGGGAAGTTGCGGAAAGTATCGGAGCGGACACAACCATCGCTGATTGCCCCTGGGCCTTCTCGGCCGTGCCGGGGTCCAAGCGAGCGTTGTCTGGTTGAGTGAGCGAACACTTTGGTTTGATATCGTCCGTTAGTGCTAAACAGCGTACTGGGGATGATGACGACGAAAACAAGGGGGGATTCGACGGTATAGAATTTGTTTTTTACGCTTTGCTTTGAAGATAGATTCACAGGTGTCTTAAGATCGTCCTAAATTGCACACAATAACAAATATGTCTCTGAGATTAATCTCTATGCTGACGTGAATACCATAGGTGAATGACTTGCTCAAAGTGGATGTGAAGGTTTTTTCTTTTCATGGCTGCACTGTTAGAGACAAAGATCAAGGATTTGCATTAGTAACTTGTATCAGGAACTGTTTAACCATCAGGGGAATTCAGTTTTATTTTTAGTCCCAAGGATTTTGTCAAAGTTTAGGAGATCATCAAAGATTCTTAGAAATGTGGATTTTGTTTATACTGTACTGTAGTTGTAATTGTTGTGTTTTAAGTGTTAACTCACAATGCCATTTACAATTTGTTTTTGAAGCAGATACCTGTTTTGATTAATGATGAAAATCAAATTGTGTAATGTTTAAACAACATTTAAAATTTGTGGATGGGCAGAAATTTTTAGTTTTAAAATCTGGAAGCTGAGCTCTGACACTGAAAGGTGGTGTACAGTGCACGGATATTTAACCATGTTATTATGTTTCATGTAACAATAAATAAGTATCCACATTTGCTTTCTTTTAATCGTAAGTCACTGTACAACAGAATAATTACTCAATGTTTAATTAAACCTTAACTGTTTTTCGCTAAAAATATTTCAGTTTCTTTTTTAAAACAATATTAATAATAATAATAACAAACCGTTCTTATAAAGCGCATTACACATGGAGTCCCAATGCGCTGTACAAAGTCAAAATAGAAAAACAAATAAAATTAGATAGACTTTAACAAGTAAGTTTTGAGAAGGCGTTTGAATAAATCCAGAGTTTGTGCGTCTTTGATGTTACGGGGGAGTTTGTTCCAAAGAGTAGGAGAAGACGTGGAAATTGCACGTTTGTGAAATTTGGGTCAATTTCATTGTTGTAAAGACATATGACTACCAGTTTACAGATTGTCTTTTTGACTTGTTTTACTAGACATCCAATAAGCTTCCTATTAGCAATTTCTCACTTGTTGTTTCGCCTGACCCCCTTAACCCCCAGGGTTCCTGTTTGGGACCCAAGAAGCTCTGTCGCTGAGTTCCCCCAGGACGTAGTCGCTAATAATCTGTCTAGACTAGGAGGCAATATTTCTACCCAAGGTCAAGGTGCTTCCTTGGGTGTAGAGATTTAAATCATGTTTTGTTGTGAGCCAGGGACATCTGGTTGTTGAAAGGACAAGGTGAAGGGTGGAAGCCATCTTTTATTTTCCCGCTCTAAAAATACTTGTAGCCACAGCAGTTATCACGGTCGGGCCTCCTAGCCCCCCCCCCCCAAATAAATTTTAAAAAAAATATATATATAAAAATCACAGGGCAGTTTGTGGGTTTCTCTGTAATTGATGAAGTTGGATGTGTGTGAAGTTAAGGTAATTGTTGAATTTGTTTGTTCCTTGGTCCTGAGCGAAAGCTTCCAGATATCCCCTTCTTGTACGCCCGACCCGGAGACACTTCATAAAGGAATTTTCAAGAGTTTTGCTTTCTCTTTCATAAATTAGTTTGTAGTGATTGACATTGGGTGACCTTGGAGATTGTTGGTGGTAATTGGCCTGACGTGGCCATTTTGAGATGTTTTGATAAGGATGGCAACTCAGCATTCACAAAAATAGATCAATAAGTCGTGTTTGCAGAATTCCAGGATAGTTCTTGGGCTTGCTTAAACCTCCAATACCACACACAAACATGAAGCCTTTCATTTTTCAATGCAAATGTTTGTATTATTTCAATCTTTCCCCAGGTTTATACTACTTCTTCAGTCAAGTTTGTTTTCGCATCAAACATTCCAAAACCATGGTCTTTGGTTGTTTTGTGGAAAAAGCCATCCACATTCTACACTGTTAAACTTGTCCACAAAAAGGCTTCATGTACAATTGGACTGATGCCTTTTATTTAGCTAATATATGTATAGAAAAGAGTCTTAACAAAGGTACATGGTACACAACTACAATAGCTAACTGTACAGTACTTCCATGTGATACTTCCTACTTTCACAATACCAATTACAAGTTGGTATTTACCAAAGAAGAGTTCCTCAAACTTTGAAACGATTAAAGATCAATTTCACTGTAAATGACTACAGGCTGTTAATTGGATTGTATTGTGAGTTAAGTATGCACATTCATTTCCAAGCCATTCCTTTCGCGTTATAGATTGATTGGCCTGTGGAGAAATAAACTTTTTCAGAGAAAACATTTTCACAACAAAAACCCGGACTTGTTAAGGAAAGCCAACAAAGGTTCTCATAATTAGCACCAGGATTCAAAGTTGTCGTTTGAGAAAATACGAGTAGGCACTCACGACGAATCGCAGAACCTCAGCCATAAGCCTCGGCCGATAATCTGCCATGGTATGCTGAAATCTCTCTGAATGATCAAACTCACCCACCATTGAGCTGATTACAATGATAAACAACGGTAATTCTTTTTTAATCGACTTGATAAAACACAAAAAAGCCTGCACAATATTCTAGAAAGATTGTCAAAGAGCATACTGCAGTAATTTTGTTTGAACATCTTGATAAAAAAACAAAAAGAGTGCACAATATTCTAGAAAATAGTCAAAGACCCTGGTCTCACCTGGATGGTGTGATTACAAATTGAACAATCTCAGAAACAGGTCACATTTTTTGCGATTGGTTGGCGGGGAGGGGGGGGGTAGTTGAGGAGGACTCCTTGTTTGTTAAGATCAGTGGTCTGTCTGTAGCCCATAGTAGCATGCCCCAGACCCACCGTAGTACCACATGGCAGGTGTTCCAGATTATGTTCTCACTTCATGAATATTCCGCACCAGGGATTAAGCCACGTTTCATTTTACATTCGGTTTTTTTTCTTCCCCCTTGTAAGTTTCTCTCGCTCTGTCTCTTTGTCCAGGACATTGTTGGAAGGGTTGGTGGATTATGTAGCACTTGACAGCTTTAACTGTCTGGCAAAGTGGGTCAGCCTGATAAAATGACCTGGTTTCTCGCCCCTCGTGACCGACATTATCATCTGTCCGGAGGGGTGGTGGGTTGGGGAACAAGTTTCGCTTTTAAGTAACGGTTTAAACGTCCCAGTGAAAGTTACAAGAATTCACTACATTGGTACAATCTGTCTTGAATTTAAGTTAGTGAATGTGTAAAGGATGGTTTGCATCATTCTTGTCGTCTGTAATTTCTCTTTAGAAAGATTTAAGGCATGATGACATCAAGCTTATTAGTGAGCCTACTGACTGGGAGAAGACAACATTATTAGCACATTTACAAACGAGTTGTTTTGTATTCAAGTACTAGCTAGATCTTATTACATTGAACTCTGCTTCTTCCACAAGAATGGTAAAAATTTAAAAACTTCTTTAATGAGAAATTGTTTTTCTATTCCCTTAGATTTATGCCGTTAAAGTATTTGAAGCTGTGGGGTAGCGTCATACACTTGTAGAGACTAAACCCAAGATTCTTGTCCCTGTAGTGTCACCCAAACCCCTCCAATCCCAAGAGGATAATTTTTCTTGATGGAAAACGACACAAAGGACAAGGTGCTCTCCAATGCAAATACTTCCCTGAAATTTGTGTTGTTGTTTTCACAGTTTTGTTTATTGAGGGGAACTAAATGAAAAGAAGACTTTGGCAATAAGAACAACATGGTTGTAGGACAGCATTGTTGTTGGTGAGGGGGATATTGTTATGATGGGAGGCCAGGATGGATGTTGATGTGTATTTTGCTGACACTTCTCTAAGTTCTACCCCTTCTCTTTGTGGATGAGTGGGATTGTTTGAAGGGGGTGACGAAGCTACTCCATTGGGGGAACACTTGCTCAGATTCAGGAGGCAGGGAGTTTGCTTGTAAGCATTGCGGTAATGTTCAGGTTACATGAGCTGGTCTGTGCCAAGCCCTCAGTTTGAGGTTTAGCGGTAGTGACAGCCTCTCCTGGAGAACACGGTCAACTGGTGACCTGTCACATTGCTCAACTAGTTAAAAGTGGAAAACTGGAATGCAGCTGTGAAACGGTTTCTATTCTACAAAACTTTTCTGCATGGTGTGGTTGTCGCTAAATAGTTAACTACAACAATGAAAGACTGGTTGTAAGTTTTGTTTTAAAATCTAAATTGTTACTTCATAGTTTCGGTTCAGATGTTGGGGCTGGTTTATTGGGGGAATAACTGCTCTATTAAAATCAATTTCCTGTTCTGTTTCACTTTTGAAAGAAGTAAAACTTACCTTTAACCTTATCCCAGATGGCTGATCATGTTGCCTTCCTTTTTAGTTCCCAATAGTTTGAGACGAAGGTCAACCCAACTTGCTCTCAGTCTCATCAATCTCCATCTTACTGAAGACTTTTTAAGGGCATTTTCAAACTTGTAAGTTTGTGTGAGTGTTCTTCAACATTGATCATGTTTGTGATATAACATGCTCTTAATTTGAACTCTGTACTTCATTATTATTGTTTAGTGTTGTTGGGAAAATAAGATGTCACAGGCCTGATACTCCATGGAGGCAACAAAGGCGATTGCCTGTGTGCCCCCTGGTCATTGCCTTGGTGCCCTAGAATTGTTCCAGTAGAAATTTATAATTTGCAGTTAGGGTGCCCTTTACTAAGGAGAAAATGCCTTGGTTCCCTTGCCCGTTCAAAAAACGAAGCATACGGGCCTGAGATGAGATTGTATGCAATCAGCTTCACTTTGAATAGAAGTTAGTATGGCCGTGTCCGAAACGGCGACTTCGGCTACAGCTACGGCTAGATCGCGCGCGTCTGCCTATTCTTCAACACTGGTAGACGCGCTGATCTAGACGTAGCTGTAGCCGAAGTCGTCGTTTCGGACACAGCCTATGTGTCTATGCATGTAATTGTAGTGACAGCGCAGTAAATGAGGACCAATCGCCTGTGATTGAAAACTCTGAAATCTTGATACACTTATAAGATTTGAACATTTTTTAACAATTCAAATAAAATGGTGTTTGAAGCTTTGCATGGTGTGAAAGATAAGAAGTTTTACTATAAATGTAAATACTACAAAGTAAACTTGCGGTTATATAACCATGGACAGTATCTCTTAATTGAGGGAGTGTTGGCTCCTGAAGACGAGCAGAGTATACTGTTCGAAACAGCGAGACCATCGGCTCTTTTCAGAACCAACACTCCCTCAAAAGAGATATTATAAAATTATACACGGTTGGACCTGAGAGTTTACTATTTAGTACTTATATTTGTATTCACTAAATTAATATCAATAGTGTTAAACACAAGCTTGTATGCATTGCTCAGGGCAATACCTTCTTAAAGGCAGTAAACATTTTTGGTAATTATTAGCATAAAAACTTACTTGGTAACGAGTAAAGGGGAGAGGTTGATACATGTATAAAACATTGTGAGAAACGGCTCCATCTGAAGTAACGTAGTTTTCGAGAAAGAAGTATTTTTCCATGAATTTGATTTCAAGACCTCAGAATTAGATTTTGAGGTCTCGAAATCAAGCATCTGAAACTGCACAACTTCGTATAACAAGGGTGTTTTTTTCTTTCATTATTGTCTCTTAACTTCGACGCCCGATTGAGCTCAAATTTTCCCAGGTTTGTTATTTTATGCATATGTTGAGATACACCAAGTGAGAAGACTTGTCTTTAATGTCCAGTGTCTGCCGACGAGAAACTGTAAGACTTGATATATTTTTGGGGACAGGTGAGGTGAACAACTTCACTTTGAGAGTTGATGGAGAGACGGCTTAAATTTGTTTCACTTCCCACGCCTTGGATGACAAAGAAAATAAGCTGCAATTGTTCACAAATGTCACTCATTATTACTTAATTTGGCTGGACGGCGGCGGGGGTACACGAGACCTTTCAGGTGTCAAAACGTGTAGCTGTTCAATACCTGGAGTATTGTGTTCCGCGGCTGGAATGCATGATGCACTATTACCTTGTGGATTTTACCGGCATTGTATACCAACTTCTGAAAAGAGTCTGAGCATTGCAGTTTAGGGTTCGGTTGATCCCCTGGGCAAGTTTTCTTTAGTTAAATTATTGTTTAATGGTTGTAGTTTTTGGTAACTGTAGATGGTCTTATACACCCTGGGTTGGGTCGTTTTACTTGTTTGATTGTTGTAGAGGTTTTATGTACACAGCTTGTGTGTGTGTCGGTTTCTGCACAACTATTCATAATTCATCCCAGTACAGCTTCTGCAATCACGTTCAGCTTAGACTTAAAGTAAAAAGGTTGCTTTAAATGGTGCTTAAATGCTCCTTAGCAATGTCCTGTGCACAACAAAAACATGTAAATTAACGATTTGTTAAGAATAACGCAACCACTGTAATGTTTACACAATTAACTCCTTCTTACTCATAAAAAAAATTAAACAAAAGTTCTCTGTCGTGATTGTGGCTTTTTTGGGGGGGTCCGCAACCCTTCAGGAAACTTTTTTTAAAAAATGTTTTACAGATGTCCGTCATAACCTAAACAATGGTTTAAATAAGTTGATCATTCATTTTACGCTGATGCATCGCCATAGGTTTTACGAGACCTTCCCCTTCTGCACACAGACTTGGGGGCATTTGTAGTCATTTTGCTGCTGCTGTAAACAAAATATAATGTATTTGAACAACTTCCTCATGAGAATGCCTGATCTTTGATACTGTGTGGGCGTCACAATCTCAATGGGGCAGAATATTTGAGTTTGTTCTCAATGTAATTACTGTTTAAAAACAGGGACTAATAACCAAAAGGGTGTTTTTATCTTCTATTTCCAGCATTTGCATCGGTCTGTCCCACAGACTCAGAAGATTTACTAAGAAAAAAGCAAAAAAAAAAGTAAACAACTTAAAGACTGTGAGGGTAAATACTCCCTCATATGGGGTCGACCTGTGGGTAAGCCTCAAAGTTTGGAATTACATCTGCAACTTAATTCCCATAGCCACCGAATAATTGTGCGGAACTTTATTTCTTTGTGGAAAATTGTTCTGTTGATGCCCCCCCCCCCCTCGCTTGTCAAACTTATATCCCTGAAGACCTTTATTTCTCGACTGTGACAAACAAACCAGGAGTCTTTAAAGGCTGCTATAACCGTATACTGTGTACTGGGGTAGAAATGAATAAAACATGTTTCGTGATTGACACAATGGTTTCAGCTTTTATTTTGATATTAAAGACAAAGAACAAGAGATATTGGGGAGAGTCATGAGTGTCAGTTATACAGAATGAATTACTCAATCATGAGTACAAATAGACACATCGGGTACAGCCTGAATTAGAAAATTAACACTTTTCTGTCTGAAAGTGTATAATGGCTTTGATGAGTTCTCTAAGTGAGATTTACACAGTTGAGCTCATTGCACCGAGTTTAAGAACAGGGGCCAATTTTAAATAGCTGCTTAAGCAAAAAATTTGCTTAAGCACGAAAATAGCTCGCTTATTTTTAACATGTTACTGGCAAAATTTTCATGCCATATACATTACTTGTGACTGGTATTTAGCTGTTGTTTACTTAACATCACAAGTGAGTGGCGTCTTGGCCAGTAATCTGATTTTACTAAGCAAGGATTCTTTTGCTTAAGCAAAATTTTGTGCTTAAGCAGCTCTATGAAATTGGGCCCAGGTATGAGACTGATAATTGAGTATATTAGTGGGATTTTAAACTTTGCATGATGGAAATAGGAAATAGTTAAGGTTTGCAGTAACACCATGTAGTGATAATCTCTGAATGAGTTGGGGTGGTTGGGAAAAGAACCGTTGGTTTCAACTCGATGTTTTGATCATTATGCTCTGATCGTCTTCTTGAGACGAGATTGAGTATTTTGTTTGAGGACTAAAAGCATGAGTGGCAGACAAGTAAGTTGAGTAGGAACCAAATCTACCAGGAAGAATTACTGAAATATAACCAGCATCTGAAGATTGTCTTTGTTGTGACGATATTGTTAATCAGTCTTTGAAATATAAGAGATGTTACAACTACCGGGCAACCTCGGTAGTCTAGTTGGTAAGACACTGCTCTAGAATTGCAAGGGTCGTGGGTTTGAATCCCACCCGAGTAACATGCCTGTGATATTTTGTTCACAGGACTCGGGTAAGTACTGAGTATACAGTGCTAACAACACATTGGTGTATGGGTAAAAACCAAAATTACCCATCTTTGAAATGTTTGCCGTTTGAAGAACTTTTTCATTTGAGTGTAGAAGAAATACTCAAAGTGATTGCCTTTCTTCAGAATGGTCAACTGTAAAGAAATATAACTCAGGTGAAGAGGGAAGTTTTTTTTGCCCAGACACGTCATCATTTTCTAGAAACTGCAATGTTTGTTGAGTCTGAAATGGATCATGGTGAATCATTTCGATAGAAGGGGAAAAAAGCTAATGAATTTGATTTGGCCGATTTCTGAATTTCCCTGAAACTGTTACATGTTGCTGAACAAACTAAACTTAAATATTTTGACGGTTTTGAAGAGGCCTGTTGTGATTGACTTTTTGTTCTGCTGAGAAGGGCACAGTAGTCTTTAGGTAGTTTAGTTAACTGATAAAGTCAAGACTTTTGGGTGAAGGTTTTAGACCCATTGCGGGAGACAGAATATCTAACAACCTCTTAGGACGGTATGGTCCCTGATAAACAAAATTCATTAAATTTGTTTTGAATTAGCTGTGAGCACTAAATCAAGTTGAGCTTTAGGTTGTTTTTGTTTAGTGTGGATTTCAAATTGGGGAAAAAATGTGTTCCCTGTTTCCTTGTTAAGAACCAATATAGAAAGTGTATGGCAACAGTATGTTTTTAAAGTTTTATACTCGTTTTAAAGTGCAAGTCTTTGCACCAAATATGATGTCAGTGCGGGTCACCATTAGCTCTGTGAACAAACCAAGGTTTATCAATGCAGGTAGTTCATTTAACGATAATTAGGTAGACATTGTGGACGTGATCACTTTAACCCCAAATTGGAGGGGGAAAAAAAATTGAATTTTCAAAGAATGTGAGTCATAACATTATGTAGACCATAAAGAATGCCGTTATGAAGGGAATGCGGTCGTTGGTGTATGGTTACTAAGCACTGTATTGCTGGATGAAGAAGGCAGGCATTAAAGCTCGGGAGGCATAGGCTAGGTGAATCCCGTCAACCAGTTGTCAAATGGAAGACAGATGCTCACCTCGGCAGTCACACATGCTTACTAGGTAAGAACAACTAACATTCGTGTTTACGTTTTTACAAACATTTGTCTGGAACAATGGTTTTGGGAAATAGTTCTTTGCGTGCGGTCTGTTTAGTCAGGAGGTTGAAGCTTTTTAGAGAGTGCGGACTTTATCTCTGATGTATGATTTACTAGCTGGGAAACGTGATGTTTTAGGTATGTTGTTCACTTTGAAGTTTCTTGTTGATGTATATTTGATCGTGGACTTTGTAGTTGGATTCTGGTGATTGTTGTAATAGTACGCTGCTATAGTCTTGGCCTTGGTCGGGTAATCTAAAACTAGCCTGTGGTCAGTTTGGTTTCTACATTGACTTGTCTTCTTTTAACCACAACCTATGATGTGTATGCTAGAACATTAGCAATTATGACAATATTCCTGGTACATATGACAGTATTGAGAACAAATGATGCTCAAAATAAAACAAGAGGAGGAAAGTGTTTTCAAAAATAAGGGGGATTGAATAGTTTGATTTGGCGTTTACAATCTAGTCATAAGTTTGTTTATATTTCAAGTTTTATTTATTCTAATAGATGTTATAACCTACTCAGTTGTTTACGGGTCTTTCCATGCTGTTTCCTCTTACATGTAACTGATGCAACTTCACAATTGAGGAAAATATTCTTCAAGTTGTTTGATAGATGTTCTTCTAAATAAGTGCTTTTAAAAGCAGTGGACACTATTGGTAATTATTCAAAATAATTATTAGAATTAAACATAACTGTGTAATGAGTAATGGGGAGAGGTTGATAGAACAAAACATTGTGAGAAATGGCTCCCTCTGAAGTGACGTAGTTTTTGAGAAAGAAGTAATTTTCCACGAATTTGATTTCGAGACCTCAGATTTAGAATTTGAGGTTTCGAAATCAAGCATCTGAAAGCACACAAGTTCGTGTGACAAGGGTGTTTTTTTCTTTCATTATTATCTCGCAACTCTGATGACCAATCGAGCTCAAATTTTCACAGGTTTGTTATGTTATGCATATGTTGAGATACACAAAGTGGGAAGACTGGTCTTTGACAATTACCAATAGTGTCCAGTGTCTTTAAAAACATTTTTTCTTTTCTTCAAATGTATGTATTTGCTTTGACAATCTTTGATAGTTTTACTCTAAGATTGAAGCTATAGTAGCCTTGAGGGTGATTTAACCCCAATAAAAAATAACAATTAGAATTGATAAATATTAACGCTATTATTAGTAAACTATCTACAAGAACAGTTGCATGCATAAAGGCTGCATTATTCAAACGAATTACAGACATATTTTAGTTAAAAATCAATGGCCGTTTGGAAATAGATTTCTACCAACAAAAAAACAACAATTCATGCTATGCAGAACAGCTGTTGTTTACCCAATGATTCTATCCACACCACTTAATACATTATTCAATTCTTGAGTAGTAATATCATTTATTTAGGATTCTTTTATGGAATTCAAGGAATTGCAGTACAGATTTAGGACCAACAATCAATTATTTACCAATAAATAATCACACAACCCAGTTATTGGTCTGGAAACGAAGGATTTGTATTGTTGCTGTTTCAGGTTGCAGACATTAGACAATAATTACAACTAAAATAGTTTAGAAATGATCAGCTTAGAATTAAAAGGCACTGGAAACTATTGACATTTACTCAAGATAATTGTTAGCGTAACTTATAAATTGCATGATAACAAGTAATGGGGAGAGGTTGATAGTATAAAACATTGAGAGAAATGGCTCCCTCTGAAGTAGCAAAGTTTTTGAGAAAGAGGTTATTTCTCACTCCATTAATAAAATAGATCAGGCCTGAAGCCTTTTATCCTTTTAGGCATCTGAAAGAACACACATTTGGTCAAGAAGGGTGTTCGTTTTTCTTTCATTATTTTCTTGCAAGTATGATGACAAATTTAGTCCAAATGCTCACAGATTTGTTATTTTATGCATATTATGATGGGATATGCCAATTTAGAATACTGATCTTTGACAAAACCTGTTCAGAATGAAAATTTAAAGCTGCTACCTTTGTTGAATGATACCAGTGCTCTTTCAGTTGAGTCACCCTACCCTTTTCCCCCTGTAGAAGTTCCACTGCACCTTTAAGTGGGTTAGAGAGTGTTTAAATGGGTTAATTCAGAGATAATAGCATTAGACAGTGTATTGTTGTTAGTCATTGATGGTGGGTTGTGATGTGTGATAATCTATAGCAGTAATCCTAGTATTTGAGGGCTTTATTGTCTGGATGCCCTTGTTATGGCTAGGTGCTATACACACAGCTGATGATGTGGGCTGAACGATGAGGTAGGGATTTACCTTATGTCAGCTGCTGGTATATAGACATAACTGTTAACCACTACATCTCTAATTAGCAGCTGGGCCCAATTGCATAGAGCTGTTAAGCACAAAATTTGCTTAGCATGAAATGTTTGCCTTTATAAAAACAGGATTACCAACCAAATTTCCACGTTACTTTCAGGATAAGCAAACAACGGCTGAAGACCAGTAACAAGCAATATGCAACAAATGGAAATTTGGTTGGTAATCCTGTTTTTATCAGGGAAGAAATTTCATGCTAAGCAAATTTTTGAGCTAAGCAGCTCTATGAAATTGGGCCCTGATAAACTGGGTGAAATCGTGTGTTCTCAGAAATGCCAGGGTTCTCCCCCAGCTATACACCAGTATCATGCTGCCTCCATATTGGTCATGTTCCTAGTATCGAATAACAATAATGAATGCTTTGCAAATAGGAACCAGGCTATTTTGTTCTTCCACTGCCATAGACCTTTCTTTTGCAAAGTCACAGCCCGAGTTTTTGCCAACCCAGATTGGAAAACTATGGAAAACTATGCAAATCAAGAAAAGATTGCTATTTTTGGTAACGATGTAACCCAATTTGTTGCTTTTGTTTAAAATAAAACAACTAATTATAAGAGATATTTTGTTTAATTGAAAGTTTGCAGAAAGTGTTGAATTTTGTTAAAACATCTGTTAATACGATTGAATGTTTTACTAACATTCGACCGACCATGCCAACCAAGGCGGTTTGTTTATCAACAAAAGAAAGGTCTATTGGTAACAGTGATATAAATGGGAGAAATTCAAGATGGCTGCACCATGACAAAGGTCTATAGGGTCAGGCTGATAAGGGCAAATTGCTTGCCAATACACATGCATTTTTTTTTTAAACGGTACAAACGCTTTTCAAAGACCAACTCGACCGATCCAAGGCAACGTGTTCCTTTAATTACTGCCCGTGTTCATTCAAAGTTTTGGCACCAACTGAATTGGTCAATGGTCTACCTGTTCCTCACCTGGCCTAGACTCCACCTTCTTCTTATCCTTTAAGCATTGAGCATGAAAACAACTTCTTATATCTCACCATTACCATTTTCAGATGAATGGGATGAGGAAATCTTGAACCAAGAAAACAACAAACTTCTTGAAAGCTGAAATTGCCAATCTTCAATCTTCATTCATCATATTTTCCAATAGCTGTTGTGTTTCATCATGGTTATCCTTTTTTCTAAAACAACATAAGAAGTACATTGAACACTATCAAAACATTGATTCTTTAAATACTCATATACCACTCTAACCTTCGTAGAGTATTAAGTTACTTCAATTTGTAATTACGTCCATTTGCAATGATGGAAACATTATCTGAATTTGTATACTTGGTGTTAAAGGTGGTGATATGAAATATCTGTTTACAGTTATTTGTTTTGAGTACTTCTTTGTCATAATAATGAGAAGAAGGCCAGTGTTTAATCGTAGGCACACTCTTGTGATTCAAATTGATTGAGTCTACCTTGTACCAGAAAGCTTTGCCAACATCGTGTTTAACTTGTGAAAATACTATTAACCACTCGTACTGGAAGGGGACCCCCATCCCACACACGCACATAGGTGTGCATTAAAAACGCCTGCAACAGTGGACCTCCTTTTTTTCCTTTTAACTTTTTTGCAACAGCTTGGTTTTGTACACGTTTCCCAAATACAGACCTTTCCCGAACCAGGAACCCTATTATCCTATTTTGTTGTAGGTCCCTACTCACACGTGCACAAACATATAATACCAGTATGTTAAGGATTGTTTTAGATACCAGCTCATTTAACATAACCGCCGTTGTGGTTGATTGAATGCTGTTTGTAGTCAGTGGAACTCATTTTATATTCAGTCTGTGTATTTTTAATGGTTTGTCATCGAGAATGCCAACATAACGGGGCTCGGTGGGATATCCGATAACCGTGATACAGAATATGATTTGCTTACTTTTTTCATCTTACCGGGTGTGATCCTATTTCTTTGAGTAAGGTTCTATATCTTTAAGAATTAAGAGCCAGCCATAATGTCAATCTCTCACTTCTCAAGTGGGTAGGTGGATGAGCAGTCACAGTTGTAAATTCTTGTTTCGTTTCATATTTCCGAACGGTCCATTAACACCTTAAGAGTGCCGCTAGACGGAAACATCTGTTACTTGATTTGATTGACGACCCACCAGTCACCATAAACTTCAGGTATGGGATGAAGGTTGAGCTATAGTCTCCTTGGTAAATGGTTGTAGCAATTCAACCTTTACAGGAGTTTCAGGTGTTGAATAGTTGACCCCCTGGACCTTAGTGGATGATCTTTGGTTGGATGGATGGATTTCTGGCAGATACATTTTTTATCTTCTAATGGTAACCTATGCCCAAGAGCTCTCAAAAAAACACATATTGACCCTTTATTGGCCTCTGACCAACCTGGTATCAGCAGAAAATGATTTTAAAAAACAAAATTTTGACCTATTGATGGGTTTTTTACTGACGCTTGATGACTATTCATAATTGTTATGGGGTGAAAAGATGCCAGACTTTTAGTTTCTTAAAATGAAAATCCTTTCTTATATGCCTGGTTGTCAGTTTAGATAGGCAGTAAACATATAAACATGTTCACAAATAAAGGTCAAAATGCTTGAGCTTTAGAGCATTCTGTTAAATACCTGAGCACTTTTAAAAACGCTGTCTTGGGTAATGGAGGATCTGTTGGAAGACTAAATGGTGATAACAAATTATACATGATTAAAATTGTTCATATGTTTCTGATGATAGGAACCATTTAAAGTCTAAATGCTACAACACTATTAGGTTTGGGTAAATTTGTGTGTGCACACCCAAACCAGACAGTACATTCCTATCACGTCCACCATACCTCAAAAAGGCTTATTGTCTTTGAACCGTTACTGTGAAATTCAGTTCAGGCATACGTCAATGATAATGAAGTCTTTTCCAGCATTTCTGAAGAGAAAATGATGATTGGAATTGGCATGCTAATCGCCTTATTACGATTCATGGATCAACAATATACTCAAAGTGGCTCACTTAATGGTTTCCATGTGTTTGTGTTTGTCTTAAGTCCCCTTTGCTGTGGTAGTAAAGGCCGGTAGTCTAATATATTGCAGAGACATCTTCGATTCTACTCTACTCTCTGTCACCTTAAAGACACTGGATACTATTGGTAATTGTCAAAGACCAGTCTTCTCACTTGGTGTATCTCAACAGATGCATAAAATAACAACCTGTGAAAATATAATATGAACTCAATTGGTCGTAAAAGTTGCGAGAGTACTATGGAAGAAGACAACACCCTTGTCACACTAAGTTTTGTGCTTTCAAATGCCTAATTCTGAGGTCTCAAAATCAAATTGGTGAAAAATTACTTCTTTCTCAAAAACTACGTCACTTCAGAGGGAGCTGTTTCTCAAAAAGGTTGTATACTATCATTCTCTCCCCATAACTCTTTACCAGGTAAGTAAGGTTTTATGCTAATAATTATTTTGAGTAATTACCAATAGTGTTCATTGCCTTTAACAGCAAAGGGCATCGTTTCACATCATTGGTCCAAGTTTTAATGAATTTATTGTGAGTGCTTAATGGGACGGGTCTGATGTATTGGGACATGGTTCAGTTTCAACACATGGTATAAGGTGTCTGAACATCTCAGTCAGATGAACTCGCAGGCCAGGTCAGTTGCAGCTAAATTCCAATCATGATCTACTTACATATATTTCAACATATTATCAACGTCATTTGCGATTCTTATAGTGTGCAAAGTTACACCGACTGTGTTCAAACAAACCCTTAAAGCCATTGGACACTTTCGGAACAGAAAAACCCCCAAAATAATTACAGATTTACAAATAACTTAGAGGGTTTACAGAAGGTAATGGTGAAAGTCTTCTCTTGAAATATTATTCCATGAAATGCTTACTTTTTGAGAAAACATTAAAACAATTATCAATTCTCGATATTTGAAACACATGTCATGACATGGCGAAACGTGCGGAAACAAGGGTGGGTTTTCCCATTATTTTCTCCTGACTCCGATGATCGATTGAGCCTAAATTTCCACAGGTTTGTTATTTTATATATAAGTTGTGATACATGAAGTGTGGGCCTTTGGACAACACTGTTTACTGAAAGTGTCTAATGGCTTTAATAATACTTGCATATTCTTTCAATTACCTTTAAAATTACCCCAAAGTAAAAATTTAAAAAAAAGGAGGATTGTTTATTCATCTGGATCCCTTCAAGATTTGATTTTTTTTTTTTTTCATAGTTATATTGTACCGGTATATGATTTTGGAGACAGTCCGCTAGATAGATCAATTGAAAGAATGAGTGAAATACAACATGACTTTGTTGGCCAGTGAATATCAACAGAATATCTTCAGCCATTCTAGATTAATTAATTTTTTTAAGCAATTCAAACAAATGATCCAAGATAATCCAAATATTAGACCTAACATCCTGTTATTTTTACAACGCAAACCAAATTATGCTTTCGTGAATTAACTGAGCAAATAAACTGAATCCATCTCCCGTAGATGCTCTACGCTTGTGTGCATCGTTCGGGCATTCACACACGGACGAGTCTAAGCCTTCACCCATCAGCCGCAGTAAATTGAGCTGCCAAGACAAAGCTGTTAGGGGCAGCGAGAGAATGAGAGAGAGGGGGAAAAAAAGCTATCTGGGTCAATCTAATGTGGCATGCAAGATGCATGGAAGCATAGAGTGATGTATAGACGTCACATTGGTGTGGGAATCGAATCTCTCATTCAACAGGGACGCTCGTTCCACATGAATAAAGCTGGCAGGCCCCGGTGTTTGACTTCTCTCTTCCCTCTGCTTCTTCAGTCCGCCTCCTCCACTGCCTACGACTACCGGCTTGCATGCCGTCCGATGACACGGCGTTCTCCCCCTGCGCCTTGTTCCATTAGGTTGGGCTGGCTCAGGCATGCAGGAATGGGGTCGGTATGAGACACGTGGGGTGCCTTCACAACGAAGAGGCAGCGTTCAAGTTTCCATGACAGCCGGTTATATGCTTTACCACTAGGTACAGAGGTATTGGTAGATATCACTTGTGTGGTTTTAGGTTTGTGCACAATTCGGTTGTGTCTCAATTAACATGGAGGTGTACTTATTGGGAGCTGTGAAGTTGCAATAGATATTTGAATTAGAGTGATGCGGAGGTATTTTGATAACCTTGTTCAGGCCAGACTAAGACGTTGACTAAACTGCTACACTGAGGTTTGTAGATATGGGATTTGTATTCCTGAACATTCTTGAGTTATCTGTATACTTGCTGTGATGTGGCGTGCCATAAGATCACATCAAAATAGCTGTTTTCCTTGTCAGTGGCTTTTAAAGCTAAACAAGTTTTGGTCGATCAGCCATCTTGATTCTGGTTGGTTTCTCTGTCAAGACATCTTTGTATTGGATGTAGACCCTATTAGAGAAACCACATTCTCATTTTTCTATTTACAAAATCAATTTCAGGTTCCTTAACATGGTAATAATTTCAGTGCAACGAGGCCATGAAGTTTCTGTTTTAAATTTCTTAATGTAGGCCCTATTGTTGTGAAAACTTTACGAAATAGATATGCAACAGTTGTTTTTGATTTCTAATTGAAAAACAAGTACAAAGTCTTGCTGATTTGGGCAATCAAAACATTTGTAGTGATTCTGTAAGTTACACCATGGTGTGTTGCCGTTTGGATTTAAAAAAAAAAAACAGCTATATAGTTTTAAAGAAACATGTCTTTCCCAATGAGATTTTGACATAGACTATTTAGGATTTATACTCAATCAAAACAGTTTTGTTTGAAACTATTATGTTCTTAAAAATTGTGAGATGAAACTCTTAACAACAAGGTGTTGTTGTCAATGTCATCTGAGAGTGCCTTATGGTTTGATTATAGAGAGTGACTTATGGTTTGATTATAGAGAGTGACTTATGGTTTGATTATTAAGTGAAAGGGTAACTCCACATGATGAGCTCATGCAGAGAGTGCCTTATGGTTTGATTATTAAGTGAAAGGGTAACTCCACATGATGAGCTTGGTAATGAATTATTGCGGGTTTCTTTATCACTGCTGAATAGAGCATGACTTAACGAGGCAGCAATGTTGATTTTTAGCGAGACCAACAAAAATCTGTCATTTTGCCGTGTTTAAATTTATAGCTCTTTGGGATCAAAATATTTTAAGGCACTGGGCACAATTAGTAGTTACTCAAAACAATTGTTAGCATAGAAAACGTACTTGGTAACAAGCAGTGAACAGCTGTGGATAGTATAAAACATTGTGAGAAATGGCTTCCTCTGAAGTAGTTTAGTTTTTGATGAAGAAACAATTTCCCACTAAAATATTATTTGAATTGATTTTGAGACCTCAACTGAGGTCTCGAAATCAAGCATCTGAAAGCACACATTTTCGTGTGACAAGGGTGTTTTTTTCTTCCCAGTATTCTCTCACAACTTTGACCACCAGTTGAGTTCAAATTTTTACAGGTTTGTTACTTTATGCATATGTTGAGATACACCAAGTGAAAAGACTGGTCTCTGACAGTTTACAAAGGTGTCCAGTGTATTTAATAAGTGACAATCAATTATGGTTTTTTGTTTGTTTAATTTTTCCAGATGTGAATCAGACACGCATGAAAAGAGGGAACTTAATCCAGCATTTTTCTTACAGATTTAGGGAGAATTCAATGTGAACAGACTGAACTGCTTTCTGGTGATATGAAATATTTTTGAAAAAGTTGCTCGGCAGTCACAGGCGCACAAACTTAATCAAGTCGGTTGAACCATATTTCATATTAAACCCAATCCCACAAATCCACAATTAAAAAAAAAACACTAAAAAACAATTGCCTATGATGTTATTGTTCCTTTACACAGTAATATGTCCAATGAACTGCTGCACAGTTGCTTTCACAATCTTTCCCCTTTTTTCACCCTTTCCATCAAAAGGAATATTCCAGAATAATTGTACAACATGTACAACAAATTCACTTATCCTTTTTGACACTTACAAAAACAATGCTTTTGGAAAACTTTTACAACATACCAAGTTAGTATTGATGTCAGACTCCAACAATTTGACGAGCCATAAACTATCGTTGTCAATTTGATGTGGCTTGTTGAGAACAATACGTTTTGTAGGTGTCATTTTACCTGTTGCATGAGACCCCTTGTAGAGTTTTTCAACAATCATTGGCTATGAGTCATTTATTTAGTTTGCTAGAAATTTTGAGGAACTGAACTCTCTTTGAAAAGATGTTATTGCAAAAGGTGAAAGAAAATGTTTAACAGCATTTGTTTTGACCAATCATCACTGATGCCACAAACTGACTCATTGGGTACAATTTTTTTTCTATTTCTACCCAGATGTTTACCATGTTTTAACTTTATTGTCAAGACCTATAGTTTCATAAAGTTTCATAGCTTCAAGATCTGTACTGTTTTAATGACAATTGCATCGGAACCTTTGTTCAAAAGTGAATTGTTTTGTTTCACGAACTGACACACAATTAACCATTGTAATGCATGGCACACACCAAGCTCAAATGCAAAAAAGTCAAACAAATGTTCACGAAACTGACACAAACACTTATCTTCTTTTGTTTCTACTTGATATAACCAAGTCAGACTTATTAATCTCCAGATTAAAATAATGTCCCATTATTGATAAATTTCAGACACCTTCAAGGTTAAACCATGCTCTTGACAATGTTCAAATACTTGGAAAAACATTGTTGTGCTATTCTGTTAGCGATCGGGGGAAACAGTAGTGACGGGCAATGCTGCATGAAATTCCCCCTGCTGTGAGTACGGTTGCGCATGCATCCCCTCATAACACAACCTACGGGAATTCGCATTGCTCACACACGGTTTAGTCACCATCAATGCTACTAGAGGGCGACCTGTACTCGCTCCGGTGTGTATAATATGTACTTAATTCCCATCAGTAATTCCGTCTGGGTCTGTTTCATTAATCCTGTTACTACCAGAGGTACGCACACAAACCACACGCTGGCTTTTCTTTTTTGGCTTCTAGCCTGATGACAGAACTGGGTTGTCAATTGGGACACCTCCAGACCCCAAGGGGTTTAACCAAGGGGTACAAAATCACACCATTCTCACACCCCTTCCCCTTTCTCTAGTGACAGAAGTGGAGAAGAGGGTGTGAAGAAACAGAAAAGGTAGCCTGGGCTGTGCTTAAAAAAAAGTGGGTCTCTGAAAGAAGTGGGTCGTGAAAAATGTGCATATTAGTTGATCAATGGTATGTATGTATTGCTCGTTGATCCGGGAGGTTGGGGCACATAAAACTAGATTCTATTGAAACGGGATCAGAACTGGAAATGATGCACCTAGGGGTTGGGCTTATGTTTGCTGTGCATTGTTATGATGAAGAGGGAATGATTGTTGCTGGTAGGAGTATTAAGTGTTCACTTGAGTGCCCCTGTATGCATGAATGTTGTTTGTGTTGGCTGTTTCATAGTTTCTATAGTTTGCATATTGTACTGGAACTATTAAAAGACAGTCCTCCACTAACTTACATGATGTTACCGCATGCTCAATGGTACACTACAATGGGTTCGTTCTCTTGATACATACCAAGGTGTGGATGATTTTTTTTTTTTTTTTTTTTTTTTTGTGGCGGTAAAATATAGAAGCCAATCTAGACATGTCTATAGTTTTCCCAATTTTAATTTCACGTTTCAGTTGTCGCAGTTTGTATGTCAAGCTTGCCAGTGAGTCTTGACAGACCTGTAATACTCAACCAATATATTATGTATATTTTGTCAATACTGAAAGTTAATGCGGCAACAAAGAAATTTTAATTTGTTTGTATTTGAAATCCGTGGGGCAACCTAAGACGTCATTAGTTTTAAAATGATTTGTTATGATTTTGTAAGAATCGCTTGTCAATGAAGACCAAATATTTGGCATTGATGTACATCCTGAAGATTGATAGCTCATGTCCATTCACCCTCCAGACATTTAAAGACAATTCAAGAGGCCGAATAGTGGAATAACCCGAGAAACGATCTACGAGATACGGCCAGTTGTTTGTTCATTCCTTGAATCAATTTATTGGTGAATCCTGAAGAACACCTAAAGGAGAAAACCGAGCATCATTGGTGAACACTTTTGTAGTTTTATCATCAACTGTCAATGAAAATGACATGTTCTGTCTCTTTTGTTAATTGCTTAATTGGGCTGTCACATTACTTGTTGTGTGTTTAAGAACACACGGGGGTTGAAACCGAACACTAGTCGAGCCATTCAGTAGCTTAATTTGATCAGAGAAACTGGCGCTGGAGACGAGGCTAGACGAGCACCGTGGCTCTTACCACTCCATAATATTGTGTTTCGTAAAGAAAGCTTAGTGCTAAATGCTGAGAAATGTATCCAATGATCGAGATCGTTATATGTATGCAAATGTCTTTGTTCCTTCAGGGGGATTGGAGGATGGGATGACAGCGCGGGGAATGAGGTTCAGAATTCAAGCAACTCGTACTCGGGAGGTAATCGCTCCTTGCATTTGAAAAATGGCCTCAATATAAAGGAACAGAACAGTAGAATCTTGGAGCGTAAACAGAGGAATTTCATGTTAAAACTTTGAAGAAATGATGTTGAAATGATAGATTTAAGACATGTGAATACAATGAGGGGGCAAGACGATGTATGTGCGTGGGTAACATGGTGTCCATGGATACTCTGTCTAAAACCTACTTGAAATCAAATTAAGTCATTGGTATCCAATTCCTACGTGGTAAGTGCTAGTTATTGTTGCCTGCCAGCTGAGGCCCTGCGGGGTACAAATTGGGCCGACACATTCTCTCGTTTTTTCTTCTCTATCCATGTTTTTTTCCACTACTGGTTTTTGTTGTTCCTTTCGTCTTGTCTTCTCCGTTTCTTGCTTCCCTCTAACTGGTGGTAAAAAAAAAATGCGTTGATGCAACCACCCTTTGGAATTGAACGGCCCATCAAATTCCTGACTCAATTTCTCATTTGCGATATTTTGTGACGGCTGTGAGCGATCGTTTCTTCCTGCCACGTCATACGCAACATTGAGCCAACTCTTCGTCTTCTTTTTCCCCCCGTCATCTTCATCTCTCTTTCCCTCAGCACCCAATGATATTAGTGTGGTGAAGAGGCTTCGGTCACTCACCTCAGGTACCTGGCAAAAAGGATACTTTGCTGAACACAAAAAGCGTTTATTAACTAAATTGGAATTGGCAGCTGTGTTGTTAATGAGGAAGGCTTCAAGGTGTGTAGGTGTGTAGTGCATGGTCAGTCTGCGAATCAGGAGTGCTGGCGTTCGTGACTAGTGTCAGCTTCTTTTCGTTTCAGGTTACAGTTTGGAGCTTGAGATAATTGATCAATCACTAAGGCCTACTCCCACCTGATTATTTTCTCGTACATGATTGTTTTCAAATTTTGATGAACTTGTTATTATTTTTTATGACTTCTATTTTCGTCTTTATTCCTCGACTTAAAACCTCTTTGACTTAAGTTGAAGCCATTATACACTTTCGGAACAGAAAACAAAATAAAAGTTCACAGATTTACAAATAACTTACCGGGTTTACAGAAGGTAATGGTGAAAGACTTCTCTTGAAATATTATTCGATGAAATGCTTTACTTTTTGAGAAAACGTTAAAACAATTATCAATTTTCGATATCGAGAATTACAGATTTATTTTAAACACATGTCATGACACGGCGCAACAAGGGTGGGTTTTCCCGTTATTTTCTCCCGACTCCGATGACCGATTGAGCCAAAATTTTCACAGGTTTGTTATTTTATAAATAAGTTGTGATACACGAAGTGTGGGCCCTTGGAAAATACTGTTACCGAAAGTGTCCAATGGCTTTAAGATTAGGGTATCTTTACTTCCATTTGTGCGGTTTTTTTTTAGCATTATCTCATCACAGGAACCATGACTATGTTTATTCATACATTAAAAAACAACCTGCCTTTAAAGGAACGTTACAGAATTGGTAAGATACAAAAATCGTGAATATCACAGATTTACATACAACTGACAAGGTCTAATGATAATGATAGTTGAAAACATCCCTTGAAATATTTCTGTCTGAAATGTCATATTTGATGAGAAATAAATAATCTAACTTCTTGTTTGGAGTTTATCACTCAGTGAGCGTTTTATTATTTTTTATTTTGGCATCGATGCAATGCAAAATTTGTAATCGGTTTTTCACTATTCTCTCGTGATCCAGATGGCCGACCGATCTCAAACTTCTACAGGTTTGTCAGTTTTATGTATATGGTTGATTACATAAAGTGCTTACACTGCCAGCAACTGTTTTGTTAGCAAAACCAATTCTGTAATGTTCCTTTAAACAAAATGACGAATAGTACTTGAAACAACTGAAACCTTTTTAAAACTCACATGAGTACTGGTTGTTCATTCTAGCAGGATATATATCTTTATAATGAAAACCAAGTAATTTTTGTGGTTTCAATTCATTTAAAATGTCTGAAACTTTTTACATATAAAAAGGCTTCATAAACCAAAGCTGAAAGTTTGAATGAATTAGTTTTTTTTTTCACAAAGACAAACACTAGTCATGGAACTTCAGCTTCAAAAATTGTATTAAAATTCATACACAACGTTAAATTTGACTTTGTAGACATTTTATGGGCATTTGAGTATTGAGGCAAATACTTTTGTTTCGATAAGAGCTTCTAGATAAAACTCTCAAATGTGTAAAGGCAATACTTGTAGCCAATATTTGAATTCACTGTTATCCTCTAAAGGATTAGTCACTGCACTTCTAAAAAAACATGAATCAGAGCTGATATAATGAAGAATCACCCTCATTGAGTCACTGGTACTTCGTCATCAACGGTCTCTAATAACCGATACTTTTTTGAATCAATGGCTAGTAAATCATTTAGTCTGTATACACACTACGAGGAAGGTTCCATTCACCTCAGTTCGGTTTGAGAATTGCCAACAGAAGAAAGTAACTCAGCTGTGGAGTCCATGCCCAGAGTTTTAATTCGCAAAGTACCTGCGCCATGGAGTACCACCGCGCATCGTAAATTGTTTGGGAACATGGGAATGTTGTTGGCCAGTGCGCTGTGAGACCGGGGCAGTGATTTACTGAGTACTGTGAGTGTTGTAAATAAACAGTTTTGAAGGGTACTATTATACATTGAAGTCTAGTAATCAAGCCTTTCTTGGACTGGTCCGTTTACATTCATCATAATTAGTCTGGCAGGGTGTGTGTGTTTGTAATTTGCAAGTTTGATTTTCGTACAGCGGTGCACATGCATTGGAAATTCAAACGGGCTCATGATTCTCGACTGTTTTTGAGATGGAAGTCTTTTCGTTGCGATCTTGACTTGACTTTTCATCAGTGTGGTATTAAGGCACCAATATACAAGGAACAGCATTGTCCACACTTTCCATTAAAAAAATACTGCCCACAAATATATATTTCCAGGTGTTAATTTTAAGGATTTTGTTTTTCACAAGAAAATAGTTTCAGTGTTTTGATTTCTTAATCGATTATATGTTTACACCGCATTGAAATTCAGCACACCTGTATTAATAAAAGCATTTCTTATTGCTGCATTTCATCATTAATGAGGATACTATACATTTATCATTATCTCTGGCCATCAGACATATTATTTGAAAAATTTGTTGAACTTCCATATTTCCTAGGGAGTATGCCACCTCAAGCAAACACATGTATTGAACACACATGGATTGCATACAAATATTACCACTTCAACCCTCCCTCAGGTAGATGGAAAGAACAAAATGTTGGCAAACTTTCCTTGCCCAGGGAGACTGCACTCAGTCTTCTAGTCGCCCACAATACACCATCGGAAAAACTGGAGTCTGATGTGCCCCAGCAACATAGTTTCTCCCAGTTTGAATCCATTTATTTTTGGACATCCATTGTGAACATCTTAATTACAACTCTTGGTTGCAAACTAAAAGTTGTTTGGGTGCACACCATCCTTTTATCATTCTGAATATCTTCAGACTGCTCAAGATATACCAAACATTTGTCAAATTTCAAGTATTTCCAAGCCTTGCCGTTTAAAGACTTGACTGATCCACATATGTAATCAAGTAGTACTTCATTGACCATTCGCTATGTAGCTCACCGAGTACAAGAAATAACTCCCCATATTTCCCTCAGCTCATGGAATTTAATGAGGGCAGGAAGCCAAGAATTTCAAAGGAAAATCACGCGTAGGATCGCTGTTTGGTTTTGAAGTACAGTAGATGTTGATTAATTTGTTGCTGGAAGGTATTGTCTTGTTGTATATAGGCCTAGTAAGCCAGTGGGCTACATAGGATATTCAGAATATAGTCAATGTGTAGAAGGTAAACATCAGATGAGATGGGTGTAAATTTGTCTGTACTTGGGCACAACTTGAAGAGAAATGCCTGAAACTGGTTGCCTCTGTTTCCCCATTAATGCTAGTATCTAGAATTTGTTGAGATCGTAGCTCAGATTTTCAAATCCAAAAGTCCTCATATGTCATACATATGGTCTGTATTAAATTTGACTATGCCTTTTTGCTGCTGAAGGTTTTTGATGGAAGTGCTTTTTTTCCTCAGGAAAAAGGCCCGCCCCTGTGGGAGTGAAATTCCAGGCCCAATGTCTTATCCATCGCTGTAAGGAAATCCTAGCCACTTATTTCTTTATTTCAGCAGGTGAAAAAGGAATCTCATTATTAACATTGGAGTAATGGATAGTTGCAATATTTTCATGTTACCTTATTTTTGTTCCCCTTCTTGTCTTACGCAGGGTCGCTGCACTAGAGAAGACTGCAAATACCTGCATCCGCCGCCGCACCTCAAAACGCAACTCGAGATTAACGGCAAGCACAGCATCGCAGCCCAGAAGATGCTGCAAAACTTTCACAACCAGCAGCTGCAGTTGCAAGCGGCAGCTGCAGCCAGCATGCAGTTACATCAGCCTGGTGCCACTATCTTGCCGTCACACCAAGCGTTGTCAAACTCACTGGTAAGAACGCACTTTGGACAATTTCCTCCTGCCTAAAACTTTCTCTTAAAGGCAGTGGACACTATTGGAAATTACTCAAAATAATTATTAGCATAAAACCTTACTTGGTAATGAGTAATGGGGAGAGGTTGATAGTATAAAACATTGTGAGAAACGGCTCCCTCTGAAGTGACGTAGTTTACGAGAAACAAGTAATTTTCCACAAATTTGATTTCGAGACCTCAAGTTTAGAATTTGAGGTCTCGAAATCAAGCATGGGGAAAGCACACAACTTTGTGTGACAAGGGTGTTTTTTCTTTCATTATTATCTTGCAACTTCGATGACCATTTGAGCTCAAAATTTTGACAGGTTTGTTATTTTATGCTATGTTTAGATACACCAAGTGAGAAGACTTGTCTTTGACAATTACCAATAGTGTCCAGTGTCTTTATGAATTCATTTATCACCTCTTTATTCCGATCACTTCAGTACTGCATTATACAGTTAGCCCAGGCTGTGCTCATGCAAAAGTGTGAATGTACTGAATATTTATTTGAGAAACTGCTTTTTCTTGAAATTTGAACCACCCAAGGGCTTCCAATTCAGTTGATAAAAGTATCTAGATCAAATAAGTCATCAAAACAGACACTTTCCCAAATTGGATTTTGTTTTGTGATGTTAAAATCAAAGTACTAGAATGTACGTGCGTTTTCATCTTGTCAACCCCTTGTGGACTGTTGCTTTGCTAATTTATTGAAGAGAAAAAAAAGCTATCATGCAAAACTGTGCTGCAAATAATCTAACCCTATGGTATAGAAACAGCCAAAACATCTGGTTGTGTTGTGAGTTTAAATGAAATATTCTGTGACTCTGAAATCTGTGATATGGAATAACTTGAATCAAGCCTCGTGTCAATAAATTTAACTTCTATTACTCTCAAAATGAAATTCTGGTGGTAGAACATTTTGCAAAGTCTTTTAATTTTCTACCATTATACCATTTAATCATCTTTTGTTTAATCCAAACAAACCACACCTTCAAAACAAAACTTGTGTTGCACTTTCTTCTAAAAATTTTTTGCTACTTAATCACAAATGCTATTGGTGTAGTTTATGCTTCGTTCAAATTAAGTATTACTCGGTTTGCTAATTAAAGGGACACGTTCCCTTGGATCGGACGAGTTGGTCTTTGGAAAGCGTTTGAAACCGTTTGTTATGAAACGTTTATGGTTTTTAGAAAGATATATTAAAAGCAGAATATAATGATCCACACAAGTATCACTCAAAATTGCACAGTTTTCCTTTTATGTTGCCCACTAACACGGTCGGCCATTTTATAGAGTCAAAGTTTTGACTCTACATGAAATGGCCGACCGTGTTTCTCTGCAATGAAATGGATAACCCTGCAATTTCGCGGCATGTTTCTGTGGATCATTATAATTATCTATCTAACCATTTGCATTTTATAACAAACGGTTTCAAACGCTATTCAAAGACCACCTCGACCGATCAAAAGGCAAAGTTAGGTTTTTAGCACTGCATTTGAAACATCAGTTTAGTTAATAGTTGATCCACAAGTTTGTTTCCTGCAAAGCATGCCTAACAATACTAGTCTAACTGTAGAAGTTGAATTAAACCAGCAGCCTATTTAATGAAACTTTACGCAACTGATAAGCGTTGCCCAAGTGGACTTACACAGTTGCGTAACATTTTGTGAAACTGGCTGCTACTCATTTAAAATCAAAGTCTTCTGTTTGCTTATGTTGAATTTTGCTGAGGATATTGTGCTTTTCACAAGGCTAGGGTAAAATAGCTTTTCTTCATCATTTATTGCTCAGTGGTTTTGTGTCTCGCAGTAAACACAAAAACAATGAAAATCCATGTGTATTTTCTAACCTGCTGGCTATGAGTCCAGTATCATTACTTGTGTTTTGTGTTTTATTTTATTTTTTTTTTTGGGGGGGGGAGGGGCCTTCATAATTATAGTCACTTTACCAGACAACATGAGCAAATTTATCAAATAAAAACAGATATCTGACTGACTACAACATTTTCTACTAACCCAATTAACTTTTAAAACGCCCGAACTGGATGCAGAAAGTGCTGCAAAAATGGTAGTTTACCTTCCTTACTGCAAACCACTACTTCCAAATGTTTTCACATTAATGCAAATCTTCATCTAAGTGCAAAATTCACTTTAAAAAAACTAAAAAAACATTTTGCTTAATGATAAAGCACATTGATTTAGAAAAACCCCGCCTATAAATTAGCGGAGGGAAGAAATATGACCTGATCAGCGGACTTTTTGCTAAATTGCAAACGCCATCATTCAGAAGGTTTACCCAACATACATACCTCCAACAAGAAAATCTATGAGTTTGAAAAGATAATAAAAAAAAAACATGTGTTGATGTAAGTTAAAATCTTGGGGAAGAACACTTTTAAATTGATAGTGTTTGTTTTTAGGCAACAAAATGTTGACAGAATATGTTTGTGTCTGTTTTTGTTTAGTTACTAACAAAGGCTAATTTAAAGCAAAACTGTCAATTTTGATGTGCAAACTGTGAATCTTGCAATGCATTTTGCTGTACAAACAAATCCCTTTCCCTGCTTTTAACTATTGGTAATTACTATAAAATAATTATTAGCACAAAACCTTACTTGGTAACCAGTAATGGGGAGCTGTTGATAGTATAAAACAATGTGAGAAACGGCTCCCTCTGAAGTAACAGAGTTTCCACAAATTTGATTTCGAAACCTTAGAATTGGATTTTGAGGTCTGGAAATCAAGCATCTGACAGCACACAACTTTGTGTGACAAGGGTGTTTTTTCTTTAATTATTGTCTCGCAACTTTGATGACCAATTGAGCTCAAATTTTCACAGGTTTGTTATCTTATGCATATGTTGAGGTACACTAAGTGAGACGACTGGTCTTTGACAATTACCAATAGTGTCCAGTGTCTAAAACGACGTTGCCCTGTGTGGTATTCCATTCTGCCCCTATATTGACACCCGACAACCCTCTGTCTTTCTCGGCTCAGGAGTTGGTTGGGGGTTGTCCGTCATACCCGTACGACATGGGACGCTACAACGCCAGCTGCACTAGATGCCTACAGTCAGAGGTAGGAATAATTAACAAACACTGAGCCTGTTGTGCCACTCGGCAATCTTACAAGTTTTGTGTCCAAGCTGAGCTGTTGTAAGAGCTAGGGATATCTCTTGGTTTGACTCGTTATCTGTCGAAAGTATTGGTCCAAAGTTTTTTCTTGATTTTCTCAAAGTCTTTGGAACATTCAAACATTGTTTTCATGGTACCACAACTAAGTTTCAATTGGTTGAGTACCCCCAGCATCGTGTGAAGTTTTTAAAAATATAGCTTTATAAAATTGTTCTTTCTGAAACTGATTGAATGAATTAAAGTTTAATTCCATCTGAATTAAGACTGACGGCAACACTATAGGCAGAGTGTATTTTGTTCAATAAGAAACCAAAGACATATTTCTTTCATTTGTTGTGAATGACAAGAAAGAAGTGTATTGTTGACTTTGTTTTTTGAATCCTATAGCTTAAAGGTGGGTGTTGGGTTTTTTGAAGTCCCTGTGCAGCCAAGAGATATTGCCCTTATTGATTGCAGTGTAATTTTGCTGTGAAAATGCTCAAAGCTTGAGAAGAAAAAAGATCTTTGCTGGACCTTCGACCCTTTATCCCCTGCCCCTCCCCCCCCCCCATCCATTCCCTCTGACCCAAATCTTTGTTGTATATAAAAAGGTTGAAATGTTATGTCGTGAAAAAATATTGGTATAGAAAGCTGCTAATCTGAATATATTGCAAGCTAATTGTTGCTAAGCTAAGCTAAGCATGTTTAGATAGAACCAAACTGCCTGATCTGTATGGAAATTTAAACCAGTTACAAGCTGTATTTTTATTATTTGTTTTCCTAAAATGCCTCATTGAACTATAATTTTGACAAGGCTAAAATTTTATTTCATTACTCCTCTAAATCGTTTAAAAATTGCTTAAAAAAATTATTAGGACATTGTATATTAGACAGTGTCCGCATTATTTTGGTAAAATCCAAAGTATTTTAATGGCCCTTTTTTTTAAATTTTGATTATAGACAAGGAAGGTTACAAAGTAGGCCTACATCTTAGTAAAATGTCCCCCTGTTCTGTGGACAGACTACTTGCATATCCAATCCTTTTGCAAAGCAGTAAAAAGCCAGTGCATGATTTACAAAAAGGAAGATTTCAACAACTGAAGCCACCTGCTGTGGGTTTTGTACCGTATTGCATGAGTAATTTTAAGTCAGTATCGGTGAGATTTCAACATACAAGTCAAAGTAGCCAACATTGCATGGTTGGCTTGTGTGTGTCTCACCACTGGTTCTCTTGAAGCGGAGCAGAGTTTACTGTTCCAAACGTCAAAACCCTACCGGTTCTTTTCAGAGCCAACACTCCCTCTAAAGAGATCTTAATTACATGGTTGCATACCCACGAGTTTACTATTTTTATAGTTGCTTCTTATTTTATCAATATAAACCACAGGGGAAACTAACTGGGTAAATTTTGCCCGCCAACATAGGGCTAGATAGCTCAGTTGGTAGAGCGCCGGCACGTTAATCCGGAGGTCGTTGGTTCAAATCCCACTCTAGTCAATTCTTTGTTCAACCCCAAAAATCATTGCTTCTTATTTTGTCACAATATGCAAAGCTTCAAACACCATTTACTGTGTCTTTGGTTTGATTCCCAGCAAAGGCCATTATTATATTAGTAGAGTTCGGCTTTGGTTTTCTCCTGTGCCTCAAGGGTTTGTCACCAGGCCTTCTTGTTTTCCTCTCCTCGGACAAATCAGACACTTTCGATATCAGACTGCGCTCTGTGGTTACATATGGGTCGATGTGGCTGGCTGCCAAAGGCGCCCTTGCATGCCTGTGGCCTCAAACACGTTGAAGCCGAAATTCACAGTTCAGCTTCTCAGATACGAGCCAGGATGACTAGCCTGTCATTGTTATTATGAAATGTTTTGGTTTGAATCTGCATGGCTGTTCATGTAACATTTTGTTGTAACCAAATTACGTGTGATGATTTGTTAGTACAGTTCTAAACAAAACATATGCCTATATATTGTCTATGTTCTTGCGCTGAATATTTGCGCTGAATCTTAAAAGATTTCAATTTTTTTCACAGTTTATCCTCTTCAATAATTTTTGTTTGTTGTTGACTTTGTTGTTGTTGTTTTGTTTTTGTTTTTTTGGTTTTTAGGGGAGGGGGGAGGGGTTCAAATCCCCTGTTGCCCACTATTAACTACTGAATAAAAATAGAGAACAGCCGGGGAAGTTAGGAGGTTTTTTTAATTTAGTTTTATTCATAACATGTTTTTCATGAAGTTGGTTTTATTTTATTTTACAAGGGTGAAAAGAGTCTGTAGGTCCTTCAGACGGTTTAATCACTGCAGATCCTTTACCTTAGGGCAACCATTTTGTTTTTGTTCAACGTGAACCAAGATAAATGGAGCCTTAGTGGAAAAAGTGGCAATGAAAATTGTGTCTGCTTTTGAGAACATAACAATCAGGATAAATTGTTCTAAAATAAAAATAAAAGATTGTTTAGCCTCAGCGACTGCTTGACTAATGCTATCTAGAAAATACCACGTCGAGAATAATATATTTAAAGGGGACCTTTCTTGACCTGAATAATAAGAACAGTAATTAATGTCCTCTTTCCGATCATACTTAGTCAATTGAGCTTTGAAAGGATTTGAGTTACTTGTAACAAATTATTCCTTGAAGGAGGACAAAAATAACAGGAATTTTTCATGCAAACAAATGCAACTGATGACCACTAGCTGTTCTACCCATGGCGAAAGAACTTGGTCACTATCATTTTGCTGATGTAAAGTGTTTGTGGAAAAAGTTCTGCCGCTTAAAAAAAGGCTTTAAGCTGCTGGGATTCAATTACCAGTAAGCATTCTTAAGCTTGAGACATAGCAACTAAAGTGTGACAATAAGTGATAGTTTGGGTAAATGTAAAACGGGAATTGTTTGTGTTTTTTTTTTTTTTTTTTTTTTTCACCTTTCCCCTAATCCACATGCTTTTTTGTCTATATTCTGTAAAGGCCACATTTTTAAATGTTTAAAGGCAGTGGACACTATTGGTAATTACTCAAAATAATTGTTGGCATAAAACCTTATTAATTTGGTAACGAGTAATGGGGAGAGGTTGATAGTATAAAATATTGTGAGAAACGGCTCCCTCTGAAGTGACATAGTTTTTGAGAAAGAAGTAATTTTCCATGAATTTGATTTTGAGACCTCAGATTTATAATTTGAGGTCTCGAAATCAAGCATCTGAAAGCACACAACTTCATGTGACCTGGTTGTTTTTTCTTTCATTATTATTTCGCAACTTAGCCGACCGATTAAGCTAAAGTTTTCTAAGGTTATTTTATGCATATGTTGAGATACACCAAGTGAGAAGACTAGTCTTTGACAATAACCAATAGTGTCCAGTGTCTTTAACTAAAACATTGTGAGAAATATTTCTATTTCTGCATTTGCAAACATCCTTTGATATTATTTAAAGCAAAACCCAATGGTTTGAAGGGATGTACCGCATCAGCAACAACATGATCTGGAAAAACGGTGTTCAGTGAAAAGTTTCAAAAATTTGAAGAATACTATTTGATTTCCAGAAAAAAAAATCCATTCAGAATTGGCTACTATGCTGGTCCCATTCCTATAATGTATTCATAATCAAATAATGAGTTAATGATTCCCACGATACCAGCAAGGAGTTAGACTTTGCTCTATTACGGTTGTTAGGTTACCTTGATTTTATTTGATAAAAACATGATGGATATACTATGACAACAGTCTTAAACGAAAGTGTCATTTTAACGAGATAATCAAGGTCACATGGGTAGGGTCAAAGATTGATAGTTCGTTCAATAGCAACAGACCAATGTTGATCTTGGTAGGTCTTTGTTTTGTTTACTATCAAAATATTTTTTCCTTTTGTTAGTGCTCTAAATTTCAATGAGAACAGTTTCAGTTTGGCCCAGTTAAATTTGCGGGACTGTTTTTTTATTTTTATGGAACCATTTCCTGTTTCCTGGTCAGTACACTGTTGGCTATTTCCTCATTATTAATGTTACGACTGATTGCATGTGGTATAAATACTCAACTTGTTTAAGTGACACTTGAACCATGGCAGGGTCTTTCTCAAACGTATTATGTTAAATGACAAGACAGAAAACAACAAACCTGCGCAGGTAGGCCAATACTATGTCAGTGAACGATTTCCCTCGTATCGCAGAGCAAAATGCTACACAAAATTGTCATACTCAATGCTAGCGTTCTGTGTGCACAAAGTCCGGACTGTCCAAATATTTTGCTGTGAAAGGTACAGAGTAAAACCGTTCCCTAAATCGTTCCAGGAAGGGGAAAAAGTGACTGGTTTTTGAGGTTTATATTTTTTTCATTTTTTTTTTCTTTTTTTTTTTCTAGTGATCACTTCGGTAGATTCTTTGCATTTATTTGATTTTGTTTGCTTGGCATGGAAAATGTATGCATGTGCTTGTTCATTTGTTCATTTGTATTGCACAGTCGTAGTAGTTGACTGAGTCTGCACATATTTATCAACGTATTATCGTTTGAATGGAGAGTGGTGAAGAATGCCGGCAGCAACGAGAGCATATAATCTACAAATTCTTCGATAGTTCCCTCTTTTTTTCCCTCTCTCGGGTAGTAAATTTCACTGAGAAAGGAAACGAGTCACGAATGCAGAGCAGCATTCATCACAAGTGGTTGTATTTCTGCCATCAGAGGTAACGACCACTCTGGCGATATGGAGAGACCATGTACAGGCTCAAACATTTGCATCAGCGAGCCCAGACACTCAAAGTCTCGGTCAGAACACCGGCAAGATAAGGGCCCATCTTATTATAGAGTTAATTTCCAAGCTCGATCCACTTAACGACAAAAGGCCGATATCATTACCCGACGCTGTTAGTGAGTGAGTGAGAGAAGCGGAGTAGAGAAAACACAAAAAGTGTAATTTTCGCGTCTACGATACACAAAATTGCCTTTCCTTCACCTGCAGACAAAAGAAAGCTGAATTAATTATGACGGCAATGTGGAATCCCATTCCAGCCATTGAACTCCGATAACCCTGCAGACTTGCGGGGGCGCAATCAATCACGTGATGAACCCTTGGTTTTTTTTCTTTGCTTATCCTTGTCTTTCTTTCTCTGATTGAGAATTTACTTGTGGTTAGGGGCCTGAGTCATAGCACTACAGACTGTGTGTCAAGTATACATCTTTCATCATTTACACCACTAAATGCCCCGCACTTCAGCGTTCCACTTTGGAGACTCGACTGCTTCTCTCTTTTCCTTCAAGACTTGGCGGTTTATTGCGGTCGTCCTGGGTTTATTTCCACAAATGGACGACGCTTTCGTGGTATACCTCTCTTCCCCCATCTCTCTTTCGCTCCTTCCCGTGTTCTCGTGGTGGGTCTCGAAGTGTTTACTCTCAGTCTGAGCAGGGGAATAACAAAACTAGCACGAGTTCTCTTTACATAATTCCCTGCTGCGTATGCATGGGAGACCTGCAGATGTTGGGAGTTGTGAGATGCGTGGCCAAATACAAAATAAGGTCTTATATTCTGTGTGTCTGCACTGCAAGAGTTCACTCCCAATCGATATGGAAGCATTAAGGTCCTGACAGGAGACTGTCTGGGCAGTGTGGGCATAAGGTTTAAGAAATCATGGAAAGGAAGGAAGGGAGCGTTATGCGGTTTGCAACGTTGGGATTGTAAAATTGTGATCAAGTACAATGTTCAACTTCAGTTTTGGCCCACACCAATATTACAAGTAGATCGAAAGAGAAAGCATTGTAAACCAAGAGATTTCTGGTCCTGCAGAAAACTATCCACAGACAACTTCCAATAGAGAATATGTTAAAACTAATACCCCCCCCCCCCCCCCCCCCCCCCCCCCCCCCCCCCCCGGTGAGAGGCTAGAGTCTTTGTGCTGGTTGGTGTGTATTCAATAAATAAATGAAATACGGGATCCACCATGGTCAATATTTGTTTCTTCATGGCTTCAACTTACAGGTTAATGCCTTTGTGTGGAGTGTTCCTTCTGGAAGCCCAGGCGGTCCTTTCATGTGTACATGTTGGACTGTCGCAATATGTAATTGAGAGTTGAATAAGTAATCTGCTCACTAGGTCTCATCATTCGACTATTTTGTTTATCTTTTAAACAAATCCAATCCATGTATCCAAATAGAGTCTGAACATAATTGAAGCTGGCTGACTTTGTCACTTCGAGTACCAGATTACAGAGAGGCATTTCAGTAATAGTTTGTGGGGCAATTTGCTCGATAAAGATGCTTGGCATTGCTACCGGGGAACCAGTGGGAACGCTGTTGCGCATTTTCTGGTTACTAAATGTTGTGCTTGGAAAATTTACACGCTTAGCAGCTAATTAAAAGTTGATGATCGATTTGAATAAACAGAATTACAATGTTTTATATTTAATGCCCCCTGCCAGCGTGCAGCCCACTAAGTCACTTAACCCCTTTTTGATGGCATTAAAGATTCTGACACATCCCCCTGTCTGGAGTATTTAGACAAGCATCCCGTTCTCCCCTCTAGATGTTGTTGCACTCTGGTCCTCATTTCCTTCTTAAGAAACCTCCATCACATCCACTCGGGCCTCCCTGGTCGGCCTTTGTTTTCGTTGTTAACCCCTTGTTGTCAGATGTCTGTCTTAGCGGCAGCACCTTGAGGAGGTGCTTGCGTTACCCCTGCATGCCTCCAGGGATGTCTTGTTTCTGTCAGTGAGTTAGACTTTTCCCCTGGGGTGGGTTCGGATGATGATGCCTAGGCTGTGGATTCTAACCACCTAGAGGCTGTTGATTGTATCTTAGGCAGCGCTGGATGCAATGGGACCATTCTGTGATTCACAGAGTCATTTACATATATAGATGCAGTCTTGCCATGGTTAGTCCACTGCCCTCTGTTTGTGTCTCTTTATGTGTAACTAGCTGTCAAGTACATCCTGTAGGATGCAATGTAACCAGGTAAAGGTGCTAAAGGTCAAAAGGTCATCATGCGTGCAATGTAACTAGGTTAAGGTGCTAAAGGTCAAAAGCAGACATGCAATGTAACTAGGGAAGGGTCCTAAAGGTCAGATGGTCATCAGACATGCACTGTAATAAGGTGAAGGTGCTAAAGGTCAAAAGGTCATCAGACATTAATGTAACTAGGGAAAGGTCCTAAAGGTCAGAAGGTCATCAGACATGCAATGTAACCAGGATAAGGTGCTAGAAGTTTTGTTTATTTATATATTTTTAATTTGTTTGTTATTTTTTGCAGCGCTATGCATATATTAGTTTTGTTCACACGCTTTGTTAATTTCTGGTGCTAAAAAGTTAAAGCTTTGAAGGCTAAAAAAATACTTATTTATAAATAGTTGTTCTTATTTGACAGCGACCACAGCGCGCAAGTCTTAACATTGAGAACATTATAATCAAGGCTCTTATTGTTTGATCCATCATCTTGACATTGTGCTCCTACGATTTCGTCAAAATAGATGTGACCTGTGACATCACATGTTAGCAAAAGAGCCACAAAGCCTGGACTTCCTGCAGGCACAACATGTACACAGCTCAATGGAAGAAAACATAAAATCTTATATTTTATGGAGATTGCACTGTCTAATTCTTATCAACTTTTGATATGATGAAAGGGGGCACATCTCAAAACTTGTCCAGCTTTTACTTCCATAATTGTTGGATTTATGTGGAAATTATGCCACAAAATGTAAACTTTCCCATATGACCTGTGCAGTATCTTGCCTGCCAGAATACCCAAAGAATGTACACGGTCACATGGTCTATATTATATACTTATACCTACGTGAATATGCATTACCTGTAATTAATATGAATAGGCAATTTAGCATTGGTAATTTTAACTCCAGTGCTAATGACTGTTAGCACTCTTGGTGCAAATAATAATAATATTATAATAAAACAGCTTTAACAAGCGCCCTCAACCCTAACAAGGGTTCTGAGGCGCTTCACAGAGGTTGAAAATTTAAGCAAATAAAAAATTTAAAAATTACCCTAATGATTATTCATTTTTAGCCGGCTTCCCTTAATTACAGTCATTCCAATAGAGCAAATTTGTAACCTTCCTATAGCTCCACCCCTTCCTCATGAATATTCAGTTCCACTCTCCTGAAACCCACCAATGATTGAGCCTTGTTTTTCCCTCCTTTTGTGTGTTTGTTTGTGTGCACCTGTAGGCGCCGTCCCCTGGTTTGAGTACATCACCAGCCCACAGTACATCACCCGCTGTGTCAGAATCTTCCTTCTACAGTACCTACTTGTATCCCATGCCTGTCTCCATGGTTAGTTGCTCCTCATTTTTGAGTAAATTTTTTGGTTAATAAGGGAACCAATGTGTGGTGAAGAGGTTTTCAACTAGTGGTTTAAACCCAACGAGGCCTGGTTCTTAAAGTCGAGGTAAATTATTAAGAACCAAGCCTTGGCGGGTATAAACTACTAGTTGAAAACCGATTCAACACACTTTGATTCCCATTCATAAATACCTTTTCAGTCAAAAAACATCAAAACTTTTTGGTCAAAAAGTAAAATAAATGCAAGAACTATAATTGTTCAATGATTTCTTTCAACACAACACCCCTCCAACTATGAAATGGTAAGGCCCTTGGGTAAGCAACTCCTTAGAAGGAGATTGCTGTGCGCGTTGCGCGTATCTTGCGCGTATCGAGTGATGTGGCACAACGGTTCCAGCCGTTGCTCTCAACCAATAGGAATGAAGAAACTGTCCCGCTCACAACCAGTCATAAACACTGGTCATTATCAAAGGTTTAAACACCCTCACGTGACGCGCTCTCCACCAATAGGAATAGCAAAACTGACTGAGGTATTTATGAATATCTGTTTAACCCCCAAAATATACCTTATGGCCGAGAAGCATTTGAATCTGAAATTCAAAGATTTTGTTTTCTTTGCAAAACCTGAAGTCTCCCAAAAAAGTGATGAATATACTTACACACGTGGTGTTACGTCAAACCAAATATATATATTCATACCTCACCATGCAATGCCTCACATCATATAAAACCTAAATTAGAAAGTTTTGTTTTCATTAATTTTAAACTAAAAGCACTTGGAAATATTTGTATTCACACAGTCTGAAATTTTAAAACCTTGGAAAAGAAGTCCACTTGAGTTCAGTTTTTTTTTCTAATACTTAAGCCCCCAAGGTTACATATCAGCATGACATACTCATCAATAAAGCGAAGTTAGTATGACTATCACTGTAAAAATTTCAGAACAAAACTGATGTCAAATACCATCCTACCATGGGATGTATGTCTGGTTTTGTTTCATTAAAAGATGAATTAATCATGCTAAATTTGAACGGATTTGTTTTGAAAGCCTGGGATTTATTTGAAATTGAAAGTATGATAATACTAATTGGGGATTGTGTACAGCCTTGACTGAAAAGGTTGGCGAAACTGTATTTTGTGTGTACTGTAGGCCTGGTTGACTCTTCCGACTGTCGTTTTTCAACTACTCAAATAATCTTGTCGCCCACCTACTACAAAAATAGTCACGACTAATACAAAAATAGTCGCGACTACCTGTTTGGTGAACCAATTGTGTTGATCACGACTATTCACAACAACATAATTTACTTACAAAAGAAATGATCAGTGACACAATCCTTCAATCCTTTTAGCTTCAATTTTACTACATTGCGCCTGTGGTAAATATTGCCCTAACGCATCTTGAGAATTAAACGAGTCACAAATAGTTTTGCAGTGGCGACTTTTTGAAACACGACTAGTCGAGTAGTATGTTTCACTAGTCATCAAGTCCTAGAGTACTGTGAGGAAAAATCTCCAATAAAGCAGTATGGTTTCACAGAGGTTATGGTACAGTGAAAGAACATTGGTCCCTCTTCTTCCCTCGCCTAGTGTAAACAGTGCCTTCATATCATGCTTGTGGCGTGTCATGGCTGAGCGGTTAAGAGCACCGGATTCAAGCTCTGGTGTTTGATCAGCAGGGTGTGGGTTCGGATCCCGGTCGTGACACTTGCTACGTCAAATTGGGGAGGTAGTGCTTTCTCTGCTTTACTGGCCAGGCTTCGGATTGATGGTACTCAAGCCTACATCCATCATATGGACTGTAAAAGGGGTAACCCTGTTTCAGCCCTAGGAGTAGGTAGCAACATCCTCTGAAAAAAAAAATTGTAGCCCACACCTTGAAGTGGCCTTCAGGCCTTGTGTGTCTGGCGACTTGCATAAAGACAACAACAAAAGGACTCAGAGATAGTCTCCATTTATCAACAATGATCTCAGCATGGAGAAGATACACAGTCAGTCTCCCTTCTACACCCTCTTGGTCTACTATCTACATCTTAAAGGATTGAATGAAAGTGTTTTAACATCCAAGCAATGATAATGTCTCACGTCTCTGTTAAATGAAGCAATGTTGACATCACGAAGTGATCTCTTGGGGGTCAGCCTAAGAGCCTTAGCTAAACCATCTCTCTGTCCTGGCAAGAGAGTTGACCGTCTGTCTGCCCACAGGGTGTGGCAGATCATAGCATGGATCAAAATGGAAAATAGGTTCTCTCCTCGTCTCTTTCTTTCTCTCTTGGAGAAACGGTCACTGTCAAGGATACTGGTCTGATGGGATCCCCATGGTCTTTTCTCTTTACTGGCAAGAAGTTCTGTCTTGGCAACCCCCTTGTGTTGGCGACCCCCTCTTTGACTGCTTCTGGACTAAGAAAGTTTGCCTTTAGTGTATGTAAGGAGAATTGACAACCCAGGAAGCCAAGAAAGAACAAACCTTTTCAGCAGGCTGCTGCAAGGTCAACCCCAGGACTCAAGAGCAGATGAGGGGGGAACCTTTTTAGGCAATTCCCTGTCTTCCTTATTCCTAAAGCTATCCCATGTAAGATTGGAATTCCTGCCTGAGGTTTAAGCAAGACTCGTTTCCATTTTGTGTTTTCTTGAGGGAGTCCTTCTGGGGTACCAGTTTCATATGAAATGTTTTTTTTTACTTGTACGAGTTTCATTTCAACTGAGCAACACATTGAGCTTTCTGAAGCTCTACGAATACTGCAAGCATCAGAATAAAAGGCATTAGGAACTGTTCGTCTGGTGGCAAAATGGTCCCCCAGTCATTGCCAAGGGTGTCTCTGAAATGTTTTGCAAAACCCTCAACTTCGACAAACAAAATTCTATCAGAATTGAGAGAAAGTTGTCCATGATGACATGGACATCTCAAATTTACATTTTCAAAGCTGGTATGCATTATCCAGGACATTTTGGGGTTGAGGGGGCAGGTTTCATTTAGCTATTGTTGTAAGCAGCCCAGCTCATGAAGCTAATCAATCATTAAAATAATGACAGTTGCAGAGTGTTGAGAAACTGACTGAGTGAAATCAGAGAAGAAATGTGAAGAAAGCTTTACTGGAGTGTAATTCCTTTTAATAGAACCCATCGGCCAAATACAACACAGGGATGAGATTGTTCAGACTTAAACTGGCTGAATTCAGACTTTTTATGTCGGCCTGGTGAAGAAAATCAGGCAATATTTTGTTCCAGAAATCCAGAAATCCAGAAATCCTGCTCATTGGTCTACTTCTCTAGTGCTTTGGCTACTGTTTCCAAAAGCTCCGTGGAATCTATAACCCAGAGGGTTACCAAACAGTAGAAATGGCATCATTTCAACATACCTTTGAATTTGTATCCAAGTTTCAGACTTTTTCGTTAGTAATGACTCTCACCCCTGACAACATGAGACACTTTCTTGTTTCCATCAATATTTACGCTTGTTGATGAATGTTGCCGACAAATTTAAACGTTGCTTTACACTGTTTTGTGTATGCTGTAGAGCGCCCTCTGAGCTGATTAATTGCATTTTGCATTGTGATGTTACTTTCATTGTGCACAAATTGCAATGTCAAAAATGTGTAGATATGTTGCTTGCCTTATCAATTGAAAACCACAGTTTATAAGAGCACTGCTTTGGTTTACGTGGAGATCAGCATGTGTACTCCACAAGTGTACAGATTAACTTCATGTTCTTTGTATAGTACGAATGTTTATACTGCATTATAAATTAAAGTGAAAATGTCAGTGATTAACTTTTCACATTTCTTTCTTGCCTTTTTTCCCCCTTTCTCTCCCAATAAAGCCGCCGGCAAACCAAGTGCCAAATCACATCAACATGTACTCCCAGTACCTGACGCCAACGAATGCAGTAGCCCCTAATCAACTGCAGGATTTCCCCGCACCGGGACAGTTTATGACACCAAACGGTGCAGTTATACCTTTTGTACAGCCTCGCCCAAAGAATGACAAACTTGAAGTGAGTTTTTACAGACAATTTGATCTTTTTGGGGTGTATTGCACTTTTGGTTTGTTTGGGGGTTTTTTCCTCTGATTGTCCAAAACCTAGTTGAGAATGCCCGGGTTTGGCTGTGGAAAATGACTGCAAAGGTTTATTGGAGAAACTTGAGAACATTTGTAGATTATAAAATTATTAATAAATTATTTTGGGGATAGCTCTTGTCATTGGTTTAAACCATTTTGAGATAACTTTCAAACTTTGTACAATTTGGGAAAGCAGCATGAAATTATAAAGAAAGCTTTGGAAACACTTTTCTTTTTTAAGCGTATGAAAGTTGCTTTTTCTTAGCACTTTGACTGCAATAATGCCTGCTTCGATCGTTCTACGTTCCGAAATGCTCTGCTTTAACTTTACCTATAAGCTAATTTGTGATTGGGCCATCAAAATAATTTTAATTTGATTTGATTAAAGGGATAATCGTTTCATTGCCTGCTTCTTCCTTCTTGCGATGTCTTTCATCAAACCTGACCCCACCCCTACCCCCTTTCCCTCAGGTCTGTCGAGAGTTCCAGAGGGGCAATTGCTCCCGGGCAGAGTGCAAGTTTGCCCACCCAGCAGAGGGTGCTGCCATCGATCAGCTAGACAACACTGTTACCGTCTGCATGGATTATATCAAGGGGCGGTGCAGTCGAGACAAATGCAAATATTTCCACCCGCCTGCTCACCTACAGACCAAAATTAAGGCTGCCCAACACCAAGCCAACCAAGCTAGCGTAGCCGCAGTGGTGAGTCTCAAAAACCCCCATGTCTTGCTTTGTACAAACTCCCTTCCCTATTTGATTTCGTCGTTTTTTACGTGTCTAACCCACCCTCTGTTGTAGAGTCGTAGATAAATGTGAGTCAGTCTTTTTTGTTCGGGGCTGTTGTTGTCAGACATTGTCTAAACCCTCTCCAATCCCTAATTTTTGTTTTTGTAGCTTGTGGTTGTGAAAGCAAATGTAGCTTAAAGATGTTAATGACCAACCTCCTTATCATTACATCATTCCTACGACCCCCGCCCCCCCTCCCCCCACCCAGTTCCCAGTCGCGTCTCCCCCCCCCCCCCCCCACCCCATCCTTAAGAATCATGTCGGAGAGTCCATTTTAAAGTTTTACTAGATGTAAACCAAAAAAATGAAGAAGAATTTAACAAGAAGAAGCTGGTCTTCAATCCATGATAGAAAACATATTTGAATGGATGTGTGATCGGAGGAGTTTTACGAACATTAAACTCTCCCCTAATGATTGTATATCCCACACCCCTGCATCCTGCCCTTCCCTTTGCTCGTATTACTCTATCTTTCACCCAATCCAGTAGCCTACAATACATTTGTCATGTATTTGCATACAATTATTTACTATTTGAGAGCATTTGGAAGCATTTCTCTGTTCAGTAAGAGTGGAACAAGGCAACTAGCATTGAATGAAAGGAAGTTCCACTCAATTTCCCCCAATATATTGTACACTACGAAAACAATAGTTTGAAACTTAATCTCAGAAAACTCAGAAAGAATGTCATTGTAAGTTCCCTCTTTCTTAATGTTGTGGTTCCTTCAGCTTAGTTATATCTTGGGTGCTTCTCTCCAACCTATTAAAGGAACACGTTGCCTTGGATCGGACAATTGGTCTTTGAAAAGTGTTTGAAACCGTTTGTGATGAAATGCATTTGGGTAGAAAGATGTTTTAAAAGTAGAATATTATGATCCACACAAATATCACTTGAAATTGTGTGCTTTTCCCTTTATGTCGCGAACTAACACGGTCGGCCATTTCATGAAGTCAAACGTTTGACTCCACAAATTGGCCAACCGTGTATCTTTGCGGCGTAAAAGGAAAACCGTGCAATTTCGAGGCATGTTTGTGTGGATCATTATATTCTACTTTTAAATTATCTATCTAACCATTTGCATTTTATAACAAATGGTTTCAAACGCTTTTCAAAGACCACCTTGTTCCTTTTAACTCTTTTATAATAAACTGAATAACTTTTCAATATAAGAATTGCAACCCTTCCCCTCCCCCTCCTGGTCCCTAAACCCACTCCCTTTATTCCTTCCCTTAGTCTGACATAAACGTAACCCTTCCATCTCACCACTCTAGACGTAGTTTCATTTTGCACCACTATTGCCCTCCCCTCCTTGGCATAATGGAAGAGTCCTAGAACTATTTCTAGCCAATCAGTGCATGGGAAACACCAGGCAGAGTTGACAGTAATTTGCTTTTAGGTGGCGTCATAATTGGGCAGGATTGATGGGAAATCTTTGGTTATGCATAACAGCTTGGAAGTTGGGTAAAATGGGTTTGGTATTAACCAATATTGCAAGAAAAATTGTCCACTGTATTTTTAAAAATAGAAAACCCATTTTCATTTGTGTAACTACTTTGTCGAGTCAAATGCACATGTGTCTTAGCAGTTGTCCATCATTTTTAACACTATTATGTGTGTGTGAAAGCTCCACAAGTGTAAGTGAATTGTGATACTGATGTTGGCCCCAGATATATTTTAATTTTTTAATTTTTACTATCCTCTAGTAAAATCAAAGAGCATTTAGAATGATTGTATTATTGCAAGATTCTTTTCATATTGTTTATTGTATGTTGTTATTTGTTAACACACTATTTTGCTGTTCACAGAGTTTGGAGGCAGCATAGGGCAGGCATTGAGTTATTTGACTTTATATTATTGCGAATTTAAATGAACAAACCAAACCAAACAAAACCAAAATGGGAATGAAACAAAACAAATGTACAAATGGCTACTTGGTGCACTGATTACACCAGTAAATTAGTAAAATGTAAATATTATTTTTTTATATATTTTATTGTTGATTAATATTTGGTTTTTTTTCGTCAAGTGGGTTGTGGGTTCCATTAGGGAAGGTGCAATAGGGAACGGTTGGCTACTTATTCAGAAGCTTATTGTCTTTGAAATGAAAAAGATGTGCAGACATTATTTGTTGGGCAAACCCATATACGGCAATTTGATGATATCAATATGTTTATTGATTATTTATGAATATATTTATTTATAAGTATTACAATTTTTTTTTAACTCACTTTTCGAAGTAGAAATATAAGCAGGTTGCTCAAAATCAAAAGTAGTTATAAACTTAATCCAATATGTTGATCAGTCACAACGTAGCATTGCAAATCAGACGGGGGAAAGGGGTTTTCAGGAACGTTGGATTTTAATATTAAGAATAAGTAGGATTTGTAACTTAACATGGTGGAATTCGATATGGAAAGGATTGCGGTAACACTATGTAATGACTCCATCTTAATGAGTTGGGGTTGTTCTGAAAAGAACCGTTGGTTTCAACTCTATGTTTCGATCAGTATGCTCTGATCGTCGAAACGTCAAGTTGAAACCAACGGTTGTTTTCAGAACCACCCCAACTCATGTAGGCTAGTCATTACATGGTGTTAGCGCAATCCTTTCCTTATATTAAGAGTAATGATAATCCGTTTTATTCAATCAATACTGTGTTAGTTTTAGCTTCTTCAAACGCAAATTGTGCACCTTCCCTGTAGTTAAAATCACTTAATAATAATATTTCATGAAATCATAGACCTAAGTGTAGATAAATTATTATTGGATTCACTTGACGGCTAGTCAGTTTACTCGAGGAACTTGAAGTTGTGTAAACAGACTTGTCTTTTCAATTCGATGTGAACTATTTGCACAATGCACGGCAAATGATTGTGGTCCTTACGTGATTTGTTCAAACAACTTGGGCAGAAAAAAAGAAGGGGAAAAAAATGCTTTGAATTCTTGCCATGGCTTTTGAAAATGAAAAGTTTAATTTATTCATATCTTTTGGTTGATTTTGTATACTTCATGTTCTTTCTTTACTGCACAATGCCTATTTGTTTTTAATAGCACTATATGCTTAAAGACGCTGGAAACTATTGATTATTGTCAAAGAACAGTCTTCTCACTTGGTGGATCTTTGCATAGAATAACAAACCTGTGAAAATTTGAGCTTAATTGGTTGTTAAAGTTGCGAGATAATAATGAAAGAAAAACCATCCTTGTTATACGAAGTTGTGTGCTTTCACTTTCAGGTGCTTGATTTCGAGACCTCAAATTCTAAATCTGAGGTCTCAAAATCAAATTCATGGGAAATAGCTTCTTTCTCGAAAACTACATTTCTTCAGAGGGAGCTGTTTCTCCCAATGTTTATACTATCAACAGCTCTCCATTACTTGTAACCAAGTAAGTCGTATGCTAAAAATTATTTTGAGTAATTACCAATAGTGTCCACTGCCTTTAAGTTGTTATACAACAACCTTACACACACATACAATTAATGGAAAGAAAATAAAATACACTCAAATTTACATCCTCATTAGCATTTAATTTTACAGATAAAGTACATTTACTTTAAGAAAAACAAAAGGAAAGATTGGTTATTTTTAGTTTGAATAGTTGTTATAGGACTAGTGCAGGTACTAATAGAACAGCCCTAATTAACCGAGTCAGACATTTCATAGGCCTGGTTAAACCAACCAGTGAACATGCAATAGCATCAGCTACTACATAGCTTACTCAGCCTGAACAAGTCAAACAATAAACAACAATATCCATTGTTTATTGTTTGCTGTGTTTTCAAAGAAGTTATAGAAAGCTTCAGCACTTCAAAAAGCTTTGCAAAAATACCTCCGGGTTTTTTTTGGGCGCTCCATTTAGTTGACTATAGTAAACACTTAGCTTGCTCTGCCCAATCTTTTTCAATATTTCCCCCTAAACCCTCTACTTCACCCTACAAAGGAAGAAAAAAACAGAACTAAACCAAAAACAATTTTGTCAATTATTTTTTTGTTGGCGTCGTTTACTTCATAACATCACTGTATGTTCTTACGCATTGATCATTTCGTAGTCTAATTTGCATGTTGTTTGATTATTTGATCTCTTGGTAGTTGTTTTTACCATTCTGTAGAAGCTCTCTTCTGTCCAAATTGTCAATCTGTCAGTCATAATAAGAAACGCCAGTGTAACCATCTCAACTTTGGTGATTAATTTCTCATCATTTGAGCATTTTTGTATAATTCCCCGACAGGTCTTAAAGGAACACATTGCCTTAGATCGGGCGAGTTGATCTTTGAAAAGTGTTGGTAACCATTTGTTATAAAATGCATATGGTTAGAAAGTTGTTTTAAAAGTAGAATACAATGATCCACACAAATATGCCTCGAAATTGCGAACTAACACGGTCGGCCATTTATGGTCGACCGTGTTTTGTCGACGAGGTAAAAGGAAAACCACGCAATTTTGAGTGATACTTGTGTGGATCATTATATTCTACGATTAAAATATCATTCTAATCATATGCATTTTATAACAAACGGTTACAAACACTTTTCAAAGACCAACTCTACCAATCCAAGGCAACGTGTTCCTGTAATCGCACAACAAATAATAAACAAAGTTATTTTTAAATGTATTTATAAACTCCCCTTGTTTTCATTCTGGACCAACAAATTTACTTGTAGAAAAATTGCATGTTCACTGGATTGATGAAACCAAATGTGATGATTCCTTATCATTTTGTATGACAATAGAAACTCATATTTGCTAATAACACATAAAAGTACTTGTTTGTTTTAGCCTAAACCAATTTATGTACCTGGAAAGAAGACCAAACTAATGAAACAAAAACACTCCTAAATAGTACGCGGTGAATGTCGGTTGCACCAATCAAGCCAGTCTATTGTGTTTGTTTTATTACTCTACTGCAGAATGGGGTTTATTGATTCTTGTTTTTCATGACTAGCTTTTGAAATGACCTTATCTAAGTTAACTCAAGTTCTTGTCTTGGTTGTAGAATGACTTTTTTAATTGTGTATGAAACCAGCAAATATGAAAACAAACCAACAAAAACATATTTCAGGGGACTCTTGAATGCTGTTTCTGTTTTGTTTAAGCAGAATTATCTTTCCGTTTGTCACTGCAAAAAGACCTTCAGAAAGAGAAGGTTGTTGAATTTCAACTTAGTATGGTTGAACTATAACCGAACAATTTTATGAGATCAACAAGTTCTGGTTGATGTATTCATAGTTGTCACGGTTCAGCTGAAACTTGTATTGAGAATTAGTTGATCAATCCAGTTCAGAAATTCCACAATACTATCAGTTAAAAAAAAAATCAAATACTTGATACAAAATTAAAACACTGATTTGGTATGACAGTTTCCTAAACTGACTTGAAAGATTTTGAACCTAGTATTCCAATTTGACTAAACCAATGAAACACTTTGCAAAACTAAACTGGTTTATAAATGATAACAAAACGAGTGCAAACCAGTGTTAAAGAGTCCTCTGTGTGTGTTTTTCTATCTCTCTTCTCTTGATTCATTATTTATGCATGAGGTCACTGACATCCACCCTTTGCTTCTTTTGTTTTTCCACCCACAATGCATTGCCGCTCTGCTTGCTGGTTTATGTTAATGACTCTGCCTGTCCCATGCTGCAATCCCATTGGCCAAAATCCATCATGGCTGCGCATACTAATAAGCTTCAGACCACGCCTGAAACAATCAGCAAGAAACGAGCCAGGGAGCCTGCAGATGACATCATTCTGGTACTGGAAAAAATAGTCTTGTCTTATGCTTTGCAATTTTTATTATTCATTTATGTAAATGTATTCTGATTTGATGTAGATTTATTTAAAGTAGTTAACTGGCCAATCAGTGCATGTGGTGATGGCACACATATGCATCCTTGTTTTTACAAAACAAATGAAATGGTGGCAATGTTTGAATGTCCAGCACTTTGACCAGAAAACAAACAGCAATACACAAATTGTTTTTTATTTTGTATCTGTCTTAATTTGCAATCTACATCTGAATGTTCTAAACATTTTCTAACTCAAAACTATTAAGCAAGTCCTAATATTTCTGTCGAGCGTTTTGGATTAGTTTTTGCAAATTTCTCTGTTTCTAATACTTCAAGCTCGTTATGAAGAACAACATCTGCTTATTTGTGACATGAAAGACATTTCTTTACAAACAAAATTAATTTGGAAAGTTAAAATAAAATGAAAAAATTGTCAATTTAGTTATTGGCACGTTTTCCCCTCATCACTTTGTTGTAAGGTGTTTGAATACAATGCTGAAAGAAAAAGGGGACAACAATTTGATAACTTTTAAAAATGAGAATCAATTGGTTTGATGGTTAGCTAACTCCAACCCTGTCTTATCAGTCAATCATTTAGAAAACTTTGACTGCAGCCAAATATTAATCACTCATGCACCCTGGACAGTTAATAACAATAGTGTACTGTGTCAAGTTTTTGGTAATAGTTTCAGTAGGGTTATATGGAATGCCAGCTTGCTCTGTAGAATTGTCACCGTGCTCTTCTTCCTTTCCAGATAGATGACTTCAACTTAAAAAAAAAATAGATCAAAAGTCAAGTTTCTGGGAATTCTTCCTGGTGTTTTTTAAAAACAATTAACTCTCTTACATACAACCAATTCGCTAAAATGTACAAGGTAGAGCAGGATGAAGGAACTCCCATTTTTAGAAAGAAAAAAAACCATCGTGTGTATACTTCATAATTTACATTCCAAAGTTTATTTCTCAATGCATCTTTTTACTATTAGGTTCAAATTTTATTTCACACAATACTTTTCCATTTAAACAACAATTTGGAGACTTCAAAACCAAGTGAAGCGTATATTATGTCTGCTTAACCTGAATCCTCGAAAGATTCTCTAAAACATGCAGTTTTGACATAACCTGTTGAAATACAGCATGTTTGTCAATATTTTCTTAATGGCAAACTTTCAGCTTTTTAATTTCAGCAAACTTTTAAAATCAAGGCATTTAAATTAGGTAGACGTCTTGCCTTTGTAAAATCATGAAAGAAATTAACAGAATACTATGAGAAATTAATTAAATTTCAATTCTATGAGAATAAAAACTCTTGAGGAAAAAAAAAAAGACGAAAATCGCAAACTTTACATCTACTTTACTTCAATTCTTTCGAATGTGTAATGAGAGTTTTTTGAAAGTTCATAGAAGAGCCATTTCTAAAACAATTCTACATGTTCGTTACATCAAGCTCTCTAATAGTTATGCAAATTGCTTTTTTTTTATTCAGCAGTAAAAAAGTGAGCTGGCAGTCCATTTTTTACATGTGTTTTTATATTTTTATATGTTTTATGCTAATCTGAACAAACATTGAAATGTTATTGACCACAGGACACCACTCAAGATATTGATAAGATTGTCCTACACTAAAATACATTTTATTTGAGGAAAAAGTTCCTATTAGAGAGGGAAATGAGTTCAGAAAACATGACATTAATTTTGATTTGTTGTATGACAGTAGAAGTCATCGAGGATATTAAAAACAAAATTAGAAAAAAATTGATGACAATGAAACTAAAACTAGATCTTTTCAAAGTCATTTGATTGTTGTAATTAAACAACCAATAAACATGATTAATGCATGTTTGACAAATATAACTGCTGTAGCTAAACAAAGATTTAGCAAATCTTTGTTTAGTATCAAAAACAACCAATAAACATGATTAATGCATGTCCTATTTTTTTCATTTTATTTTCATTTTCTAAACTTTTTTCAAAAAGTCTAAAAGAAGAAAACAAATTATTAGACAAACATTTCCTTGTTGTCAGCCTAGCATGAATTACTATAGGCAGCTTCTAGACCTCATTGTTCTTAACGCCAATATGTGTCTGCATTTTAGGGATGGGGTAGCATAGTGTGTACATTTTGTGTGCCCAACCAAAAGTGCAAAAATCAAATCACCTATTATTGTTCTCTGCTATTTTTTAGTTGTTGTTAGTGCCCTGGCTTTGCATTGTCTATGTGCTGTGGAAAGAATTTCTTTACCTTTTAGTGAAAATGGCATTCCAAAAGATAAAACAAATCGCTTTGTTTAGGTCTGAGCCTTTATTTGCACATTGACTTGAAATCTAAACTTTCTTAGTACTGAAGGGAACACTGTCCCTAGAAAACTAATCAAACCTAAATGGTTTCTTTGAATCTTACACTTTATAAAAACTATCAGATATTTGAAAATTAGTTGAATAATTTGCCTAGAATGTTAAGTAGTGAGGTAGACATAGCTTAGGTATTGTTTTCATTAACTGCTGTGCTGTAAATTGTATACTGCAAAAAAAAAATCGGAAACAAATTAAAACAAAATCGCTTTTATTTCAAAATAAATTGCATAATGACTGAACAAATTGCCAGGTTTTGCTCTTCTTTTAGTGGATTGAAAATTCCATTAATTAGCAAAATAATCTAGAATGATTGTTCCTTTACAACTTTAAATTGGAAAAAGAAGTAGACAAAGGGAAAAGGTAGTCAAATTGTTTGTTTTGCAACTTCGCCGACCAATTGAGATAAAATTTTCACAGGTTTGTTATTTTATGCATATGTTGGATACACCAAGTGAGAAGACTGGTCTTTGACAATTACTAATCGTGTCCAGTATCTTAAAACACAATTTTACGGTGACCTTATCCAACATTTATAGTAAAATACATCTTGAAAATTGCCACATAACTAGGCAACTATTGAATCCAACAAGTTACACCACCCTGCGTTGCCACCAGTATACAATTTACACACCAGCTTTTTACAGATAGTATAGAACTATTAGTTATTATTAATTACAAGAGTGAGTTTTAAAAGTTTACTTTGAAGTTTTGCAAGAATCATTCCAGTTCTCGTGAACCTTGTCTTTTGGTTTTTTTTGTTCTCTCTTCCCCCCATCTCTCTCTATCTCTCTTGACTTCTACTGTCTCTCATCTTATGCTTCCAACACCGCTCTTCCAGAACGCTGCCTTGCCAGGACTCTTACCGCCAGCCAAGAAGGGTGTGGCAGCTGGATCACACGTAGCACATCATCAAGGCATGTTTCAACATCATCCAGCAATGTATCAACAAGCCCTGGCGTCCATGCAAATGAATAGTCAACCCTCGCATTATATACCACCGCCAAGTGAGTGTTTAAATCGGGATGTGTTGGGTTCTGTGTGTGTGGTTTTATTTTAAAATTTTAATTGCAGAGCCAAATTTTTAAAGGCTTTTTGAAAGTGGAATTTTTTTTTTTAAGAGAAGACAGTTGTTAATGGTTACTTTCTAGCTGCAGCCTTTAAGGAAAGTATTTATGGGCCTTTTCTGGTGACCTCACGTTAAGGGATATGTCCTTGGCCTTTTTTAAAAGGACTTTACCTGCTACCCCGTGAGTTTTGATGGCCCTATTTTAGAGACCAACCTTTGAATGCATCTTGATTGTATTTAAATGTCTGTGTTTTGCATCCTTTCAGTTTGCTCGTTCTTAAGCCCCTCTCCCTCTGAATTGAATGAAATCAAATATCTGCGTTGCTTTCTAAAACCCCTGTCTTTATTTTCTGTTTTAACTGATGATTTTTTTATCCAATATTTTGTGGAATTGTGGTTTTGAGATAGCATGCAGTCTGAGTGGATATTTTGTTGAGCAAATATAAAGTGGGCGACTTTAAACACCATTGGTCAAACTCCTACTTGATGAGTCTTATTGGCCTGCTACACTGTAACTTCATATGAACAGGATGCCAAGCACACCATGTCTTTATGTCAAATCTGTAAAAATCCACTATTGACCCCTAGCACGCACGTCACACGCGTCGACTGTGCCACACTCGCCATTTTGGAGGGCAATAGGTTTACGTGTAAACGCTGCGTCGTCTAAAATGTGCACTTCAACGCACAGTGACATTGCCCACCAATATGGCGCATCCAAGATTATTCTGATGATGACGTCATGTGAATTGGGTCAATACTTCTGGAAATGAGATGTATTTTGTTTTATTAAGAAATCCCAACGAAAATATGCAGGCAGCTAGCTCTGGGTGTATTGAATTGTTTCATGAAAGACATAAATGATGGTTAATACAAATATATAGCAGGACTTCTGATTGTTTTGAGGGTGTTCTATTTGGATGGGGGCTGGTATTCTGTGAGCATCGCACGTGTAAAACATAACTTGTGATTCTTCCCCAAGGAGAAAAAGGAGACTCAAATCCAACACAAATCCGAATGTTTATTTTTCCAGAAGTGTCAAAGAGCTGGCATTACCAAGGCGCAGGGAGCTGGGTTTCTCTACCCGCTCAAACATTACCGAAAGCAGCTCAAGAAGGTTTCAATACTTTTTCTCATTTCTTAAGTTTTTCTTATTAAATTAAGAATCTTCATGACTTAAACGAGAGATAGTTACTGGAATTTAATCTGCAGCTGGTAAAAAGAAGGAACTGATCCAGATAAAAAAAAAAAAAAGCCTTAACGATAACTCATTTTTTTCTCTCAATCATTTGTTCATTTAAATTTTATGTTACCTTTAATTTGTTTGTTTGGTTATCGTTTTCGTTTTATTCACATTAAAGTTAACAACTAAACACTTGTTCTCATTGGCCATTCATATCCTAATTTTGGTTCATTAACAGACAGTTTATTGAAGAAAACAAATTGTCAAGGAATAGGAAGCAGCATAATTCAGTTATTTATTGTTGTTTATTTTGGGGAGTATAGATTGGGTTCTTGTTTGTCTGGCTCATGAATGAACATGCAGTAGGTTCTGGGGAGGCACGTACTACTTACCAATGGTGTTTACAGTAGTCCATAGCTAAGTTGTCTTGGTGTTGTTTACCCGATCCTTTCCGCTGATACTATCTCTCTCTAACTTTTCTATTATCACATAGACCTTTATCGCAAACACTCGGTATGCGCGATACAGGCGTTGAATGAGGTGCATGCTGGTCTAGGTACATTAGCGCTCAAGTTTGATCCCTAGTTGGACCAGCATGCACCTCATTCAACAGTAAGCGCTTGCGCAATGGGTATTTGGGAAAAAAGGTCTATGTTCTTTTTCTCAACCTTGTTCCCATGGGAGGTGCGTTTTGTCACTAACCCCTGGCAGGGAAATACAATCAAGCAATTCTGAATGGCTGGGAATGTAACTGTTTTATGCGCATTCTTTTTCACAACTTTTAAGTGTGTACTCTCACTCTAAGCAGTCTCCAATTACTGTTCCGATCCTAACGCAGGCACCCTCTGCAAGTCATTACAGTACGCAGGAGTGCTTGACGGAAAATGTATCAGTTTTTAATTAAGATGTCTAAAAAGGATGAATTTTTTTAGCGTTCCTTTGTCAGGGGTTCAGGTTGCATAAGACATACTAGTATCAAATGTGAGTCAAGATTCCCATGGTAACAAGTGTGATCTTCTGCTATTCATTCTTTTGGGAAGGTACAACATAATTCTTCACCCTATGGGGAGACGAGGAAGGGAAGTTTGGAGCAAACAAAACTGAAACAATCAATTCTGTACAAATTTGTTTTGCTTCATGGCATCTTTAACTCATCTTTACCTTTTACGGGGAAACAATTTCCAAGTTGAGCTACAACATCTCCTTCTGGAGATCTTCAAGTAAATGTGAATATTTATTAGGGGCACCTGGGCCAATTGAGACTATGTCCTAAGCGAAGGCCGGCTTTTGTGTCAATTTTATGCTGTGCCCTCTACTACAGGTGACCTAGAAGTTGGCATGGAGGTTAATGACATACATCCAACCAGCTGCCATCAAGCCAAATGTGACATGCAAAGTCAAATTTTGTAGCAGCAGGTTTAAAATATACAAGTGGTTTTCAAAAGATATGGGCTAATTATGCACTTATTTGATTGACTTTATGCTCTGCATGGCATGTTGATATCTGGGCCCAATTTCATAGAGCTGCTAAGCACAAACATTTGCTTTGCATGAAATTTCTTCTTCGGTAAAAACAGGGTTACCAACCAAATTTCCAATTGTTGCATATTGCTTGCTACTGGTATTCAGCTCTTGTTTGCTTATCCTGAAAATCACATGGAAATTTGGTTGGTAATCCTTTTTTTTATCAAGGAATAAATTTAATGCTGAGTAAATTTTTGTGCTTAACTGCTCTATGAAATTGGGCCATGGTCATTTATGTCCATGGATACTACTTTGTTTCTTTGTTTTTCTGGTTGTGACTTCTTGATCTTGTTTCTGATCATTCTTTGATCTTCGTTTGGTGATGATATTTGTCTGTTCCTCTCTGATGTTTGAAGTTAATGGCTACATCCCCCATCCCTCATCCCAACTCTTTCCATTACATTTATTTTATATTAGACCATTTTTTCATGAGGTCAAAGCACTTGAGACAATTGTACATCATTTTTGTTTTTCTCTCTTTTTCGTAAATTTTCTTCTGATAAAAAAAAAGCTTGGAACCTTTGCACGATTTGCACATTTAAAATGAAACGTGTGACCCAAAGATAAGCTTTCCTAGTTTTAGACATTTTAGTTTTGCATGTTGTTTCCAATTTTTGTTGAAACAAAACATTGTTTTTGTGGGTAAATCATTCCAGTTGGCGACTGCATTGGTCTGTTCTATGTAATTCACTTCACATGCAAGGTTTGGTTGCCCTGTATGCAGAATTCAATTTGCCAATCTGAGTTCTGAGTGTGATTCTCTGTGTGGACCAAGTTAATCTATCCTATACCAAACCATTTACCCCACTTAGGTATATTTTACCCCCATCTTATTCTTCTAAGAGCTCTCATTTCTGTTCACTCTTGTCTAACTCCTCTCAGTTACCTTGCAACCTGCTTCGCTTTAACCTCTGCACTTTCATTCCATTTTTTTATTTAGAATAAAAACAAAATATTTGAGACAAACAGTAAAAACAAAGACAAAACAAAGCATGACAAGGTACCCAACTGTCTTATTTTTCCAGAAGTGTCAGTGAACTGGCATTACCAAGGCGCAGGGAGCTGGGTAGCTGTACCCGCACAAACTTGGCCGAAAGCAGCCCCCGAAGGTGCTCACATTTTCCTCATTCTTATGTTTAGTTTATCCTTTCCATTTTATTTATGTTTGGTAGCCATTTTATTCAACACTTTTGCCAAAGTGATTGTTTCATACTTATAGTGTGAGGATTAAAACAGCACATCAAAACATGTTCACTCATGTACAAAAGATACCCTCAAGTTTTCCACAGGTTGACACTGTGTTTCATATTTCAAAAAGTCACAGTTTCAATTTCGTCCACCACCTCCATGGTCTAAGCAAATTGGATATGCTATGTAAGCATCCTTTTCATCACAACTAGTCTTTTAATTAAATGAAATAAAATTTTAAAATGTTATGCAAAAATTTAAAAAAAATTTGTTGACAACAATGGATATTGAACTTATATGAAATTTTGTTCTTCTAGTGACACATTTTTTTATGAAAACTAAAGTAGCAGATGAATCATTGAAAACTCAAAATACTTTTTGGAATTAACAATTGCTCCCAAGATGAATTATCGTTGAGTTTTGATGGCTGTTTTGATTTGCCCTATTTAGTCGCTCACTTCTGCTTCAAAGTAGACCTTCATGCTTTCAAGTCAAGTCCTGCTGTCGAGTAGACTCCGCTATTTAGATTTAGTATAATATCATGCTTCATTCACATTTTTAAACAGTCAATTGAAACATTACAGAAGCCCCACATCCAATGGTTCAGAATCTCACTGGTTTCCACACATAACCAACACATTACACAGAGGTACCAACCTTGTTAAGAAAAATGTCAGATGCAATAAGCCTTTTTGAGGTATTGCGGGCGTGATAGGAGTGTACTGTTTGGTTTTGGTGGATACACACAAATATACCCAAACCTTATAGTGTTGTAGCATTGTGTCTGCCATATCCCAAAAAGGCTTATGTTGCTCGAGTTTGTCAGTCTGAAAGAATTGTTGTTATAACATCAAACAGAAACAAACTAAAGAAAGTTTAACTATAGACAAAGACCGGAAGGCCGTAACAACTAGAGAGCCCTTATTATCTAGCACAATTATATCCTATTACCCAACAATCAGAGTCATGTGGAAACCTATGGGGCCCAACCGCTGTTCTTGCTCTATGGTTTACCACATGGAAATCAAATTCTACCACTCTGTATTTGATTTCATTTGATTCCTTATTACCGAAGAAGAGAACATATTAAGTTTACCCAAGTCTACACAAAGCATTTTCACCCTCCCCCCCCCCAGTTCCCTTACACCAGTCCCTGACTTTAAGTTACCAAACCCTATGACTGCCTAGTTGAGCTCTTATCACCCAATTCGTTGTGTAGGTTCAGGAATCATCTGCCTCAATACTGAGGAGCATGGTTAGCTTGGGCCTGAAGCACTGGCCTCTCACCAAGGTGACCCTGGTTCGATACCAAGCCAGGGCCATTATGTGAGTTGAGTTTTGTGCGTTGGTTCTCTGCTGCGCCACTAGGGTTTTCCAGACATCCTGTTTTCCTCCCTCGGGAAAAATCAAACACTTTCGGTCTCTGCATGGCTGCGCTCCATGGTCATAATGGGTTGATGTGGCTGGCAGCCAAAGGCGCCCTTGCATGACTGCTTCTCGAACACGTTGTAGCCGCTTCCCTTCGCAATTCAGCTCTTAGCTGCGAGTAAATGATTAGCCTCCCAAATTATTTTTATAAATACAAGTTATTATTCTATTTAGAGCTACATTTATTCCTTACATATTCATATTCCATAGTTTCATTCCACCCTACATTGCACCCACATGACCTCCTCTCCTTCCATGCCACTACCCTTAAAGACTCTGGACACTATTGGTAATTGTCAAAGACCAGTCTTCTCACTTGGTGTATCTCAACATATGCATAAAATAACAAACCTGTGGAAATTTGAGCTCAATTGGTTATCAGAGTTGCAAGATAACTATAAAAGAAAAAAACACCCTTGTCACACGAAGTTGTGTGCTTTCAGATGCTTGATTTCGAGACCTCAAATTCTAAACTTGAGGTCTCACAATATTTTATACTATCAACCTCTCCCCATTTACTCGTTACCAAGTGAGGTTTTATGCTGATAATTATTTTGAGTAATTACCAATAGTGCCCACTACCCTTAAACCCAGACACTCAACCCCAACTCTCACATCCAACATCCATCAATCGAAACCATTCACAGCTATCATAAAACAGGAGTTATAAGAGGAGACCCATTGAGCTTGCTGGTATGGCATTTGTGCTTGTTTTCATTTTGAGAATACTAATCCTAGAGATGCATGTAGCATGAGTATGGTGTTGGGTTTTTTAACATTACAATGAATTGGTTCATGTGTGGACAGAAGGTGCACTTTGTGGTGAATCGTCCTTGACTTATTGTTTAACACAGTTCATTCTTCAGCTAGCTGTTATACAGCTCTTTAACCATAGGCATAGAACTCGGAGAACGCTAAGTGTCTCATTGTGCGTGCGGTTTCGTTGTGAGACCATTTTAATGGACGCGCATACGCCATTTTTTTACGCGAGTATTGCAAAATATTTTGCCATACAGTGACGTCATCATTGACCAATGAACACACTAGAAACGGTCTATGTGCGCTGACATCTTTCCATTTTGCCATACAAGCGTGTCGGTGATGCTCATTTTGCCATACACGTGTATCGTGCGGTATCGATACGCCGCGTCCACATACAACACAGAGGGTGGCTGAGCTCAGCGTTCTCTGGGTTCTATTTCTATGCTCTAAACTGATATGAGGTACATTACTTTATAGGGCAGCCATCTTTTCTCTTATTCAAATCCTTTTGAAGTTAAGAGACCCGCTCATTTTACCACTAAATAGTGTACATGGATGCTAGTAAAGTTTGTTAACATTTGGTTACGTAGAAAATGAAAACTTTTTTGGAGTTGTGTTTTTAGTGGGAACAATAGCTTGACGCTCCACTACAGTACATGTTAAAGACAATAGACACTATTGGTAAAAGACCAGTCTTCTCGGTTGGTGTATTTCAAAATATGCATAAAATTTTAGCTTGATTTGTCATCGGAGTTGCGAGATAACTATGGAAGAAAAAAACAGTTGTGTGGTTTTAGATGCTTGATTTCGAGACCTCAAATTCTAAACTTGAGATCTCGAAATCAAATTCGTGGAAAATTACTTCTTTCTCGAAAACTATGTCACTTAAGAGGGAGCCGTTTCTCACAATGTTTTATACTATCAACCTCTCCCCATTACTCATTACCAGATGAGGTTTTATGCTGATAATTATTTTGAGTTATTACCAATAGTGTCCACTGCCTTTAATCCTTCACAGAATGAGAAAGCTAACATGTGTTTCAATAGAAATGAGAGCTATAACCATTTCTAATTGAAAAGGTCTGAACAACTTATGTGGCTTCCATGAAAAGATTTCCATGTTATGGTTGCTTCCTGCTCTCAGAGCCTCAAGTTGTATTAAGCCAATAGAGGGCAGCAAACATCCCATTCCACTTTAGATTGAGCCTGTTGAAACCTTCAAAATTGAAGAAGCTTCAGCCATCAAAGATATTTCAGAAAAGAATTGGTCGTTTCTTAAATCGTTTCTTCAGAGATGTATTGTATAATGATAATGAGTGTTGTTCAATACAATGCCTTTTGGACATTTTGACTTGTCTAATTTGAAATATTGACCATGCTTTACCGGGTACCAAGCAAATGGACTGTAAGTGCACATTATAACCAACTAACATTTATATTTGATTATTCTTGTGTCCATTACAATCTCTCATATATTTGTATCAACAACTGTTGCAATTTATAATATCTATATGATTGCTTCTGGATTCAGGATTTTGTGAGAATTTTTCTAATCTTTGGTCTTTTTTTCCCCCTTCTCTCTCCCATTCTTTCCCTAAACCATCTCCATCTTTTTGACGATGCTTGCAAACTGCATCTGTAACATGCGTGCATTGTTCTGCCATGGCTTCCTTGTTTGGCATCCTACCAAATAAAATAAAAACAAACAAAACAAATGGGCACGCTTCTCCAAATCGCATGCAAACCAAATATTCAACAACAAAAATGACAAAACCAAAAACAAATCTCCACCCATCTGCTCTTCCTATATCCCTACAAAAAAAAATGTTCTGTGCTTGGCTGGCTGGCTGATTCCCCCCTCCCATGATGATGTATTGTTGCCATGACGATGTGCTGTTGCCATGGCAATGCAGTTCCCATGATGCCAACTGTGCCTCCGGGTGCCACAGCAGCAACCATGCCTTTCTACACGCACCACCAAGTAATGGCTCACCAGGTATTGTGATGATGTGCAATCGTTTTTATGCCCCTAATAAACTCATAGGTTCTAGGAACAATCATTTTTAGCATCTCATAATTTGAAAAGATTATTTTTTGTTTTTTTCCCTTGATAAATCAAATAATGTGTCCAGTCGTAAACCCAGTTCATACTTCCTGCGAATCAAATGCGAAGTGAATTTGACGTCACAACTATTCTTTCGCATCGATATTCGCAAGTAAGTTGCCCAGAGCTGAACTGCTGCAAAATTCGTTGCGAATTTTGTGACATCAACATTCTCTTCGCATTCGCGAGAGTATGAACCGGGCTGTAAGGTTGTAGAACAATTTTTTTGACTCTGCTAGGGTTGATTCGTCTGGCCCTCAACTTAATTTTGCATTGGGAAAAAAAAAACCTTAAGTGTGCAACAAGAATGGAAACTTTTACAGCTTGCATATTTTGTTTTTAATTGGCCATCCCGTAGCAGCTTGAATGGCATTGTTATCAACGTCGCATTTGATCTATAGTGATAGCCTAGGTATTTTTACACTATTTAACGTTATTCTGCCAAATTGGTTGTGTCTTATTGTTAAATGAAGGGCTAAGAATGAATTACCTTAAAATATTTTCATGTTGGGGTACGATAAGAAGACATAAAAAGAGTTTTTATCTTAGGTTTAGTGAAAGTTATTGGTATTCAAATATAGATTCATCTACACTTCCACATACGTACTTCCAGCAATTAATGGCAAAGTTATGCGCAGTCGATTCATCTACACTTCCACATACGTACTTCCAGCAATTAATGGCAAAGTTATGCGCAGTCGATTCATCTACACTTCCACATACGTACTTCCAGCAATTAATGGCAAAGTTATGCGCAGTCGGAGAAACCAGATATAAACCGCCTAAAAGTTCCAAACAGACTTCAGTTTACTTTTACGAAGTTAACTAAAGTTAGACTACCTTCAAGTCTTTCAGATGCGTTTCCCCATCCTGTAGGAATTAGTCAATGCAACTTTGAAATGAAAACGCAAGGCAGTATTAAACAAATCAAAACAGATTATTTTTCTAGTTTAATCCCCCTCTGGAAAGTTTTTGTTTTCCACATTTTTTGTTGATAAGTTGTTCTCGAGGCATTTCAAATTATAAACCAAAATAAAATAATTTAAAAAATGCTGTGCTTTTCTTTGTTGAGCTTAGGAAAGATTGAAAATATCATATACTTTAGAATCAAGACACCCCTACAATGCCCCCTGCATGTTAAATAAAAGCGTGTAGTTGGTGTCACTTGTCAACAGTATCAAGTCTTAAGTTGCTTTAAAGATAAGGTGGCTGAAAAAAATGCTGTAAAAAGAAGAACTTGTTAAGACTTGGAATAAACCATGAAGCTAGCATGACATGCTGCAAATAAATGATTCATTAGCTGCCTTCTTTCTTGTACACAGTAGAGACGAAATGCAAATGCATATTCAGTCTTTAAGACACTGTTGCTGTGGAGACTGTTTTGTTTTTCTTCATACAATCAAGCATTTAATGTTGCTTAGTGCGATAGAAACAAAAAGAAATGGCAAACAAAATCAAATAATAAAAAAAAAAGCATGAAAGTTCATTTTTTTGCAGCATGTTTCAACCTCATACTCTCATTTTATTATGAAAATCTAGAAGCAACAAATCCCTTGTAGGTTCTTTTTTCACCCCAAAAATTGTCTGGAGGAGTTCTGAAGGAGTGTGGCTTACTCCGTGTTTTCTTACTTGATTGTACTGGTTCTTTATTCTAGCATTCGGCTGATACGATTCCTGTGTGTCGAGATTTTAAATCTGGAAGCTGTAAGAGGCCCAACTGCCGATATGCACATGTGATGGAAGGTAAGACCAGTTAAACAAAACTAAATAACTGAACTTTTTTGATCCAATCTGAATGATGATATCTCCATCCTTTCATCTCACTGTTTTTCTCTACTCAGCCATACGGAAGTTTAAAAACAAATCTGTGTTTGAAGTTGAGGGTTTAGTTTGGTTTTACCCATCAATATGTGTTAGCACAGTATTCTCAGTACTTTTCTGAGTTCTGTAAAAAAATATTCTTTACCGATGATGCTACTTTAACACCTATTAAAACAAGTTGAGAGTTCTCAGGATTAGAAGAAATAAACCAAACTTTCTGGCTGTGTAATGACCCTGAAAACACACTTTGGTTTCTAAGTTTCAAAAATCCATATATGCTTATTTAAAATAATGGCCTGTATATAAATCACCATGTAATGTACACTGTTTGCACTATGTTTCCTTCTGCTGTTTTATTTTGCTCATCAGTTATTAAACAGCTCCAATCTGGCAAAGATATTTGTAGAATTGAGCTTGAAGAACATGAAGGAAGTATGAAGTTTTTGAGGAGTTGTTGGAACCGAATACCTTGACAGACTAGTTTATTTCTTGTACAGTGTGACTTGAGAACATCTTCTGTACCTTTAAATTATGTCTAGTGATTAAAGGCCGGCTTATAGTCGGTCGCGCAATGGTCACCCGATGGTCGAGCGATGGAAATCTTGACGTGCGGTCAAGATTTCCATCGCGCGACCATCGCGCGACTGACTATAAACCGGCCTTTAAAATACCATGTAATGGCCGTTAACAATGTTTGTCTCACTCTTAATCCCTTCCCTTAACCATGCCTCGCCTTCCAGACTACGTAGAAATCATTGACGGCAAGGTAACGCTATGCCGGTACGCTGTCCAGAGTCGGTGTACACGGCCCAAGTGTAAATTCTATCATCCGCCAACCTCTGCCTCCCTGGCAGTCATGACACCCGTCCCTATAGCGGCACTACCATCGCCCGTCGTCACCTCAATCTGATATTCTATTGAGCTTCCACACAATCATACAAAAAACAAGAGCAAATTTTATATTTGTCTCTCCCGCCGTCGTGGATCATTCCAAAGAATCTTTTAAATGTTTGAAATTGTTGAACAAGTGTCTAACATGATTTTTGGTTTTTGTTTTATATTTCTATATTATTATTAAACTGAATTTTAAATGTTACAAAAAAAAATAATAATAATAATAATATTAATATTGGTGCCGTTTTTGTAAAAGGCGGACACCAGTAATGTAGTTGTTTTTACTTTAGAGTAACTTTATAGGTCTAATGAACTTTGAACTTTGAACTACTAACTTTAACTGACTTGAGTTATACCTCTAAGTGCAATGTGTTGTTGTGTAAATGGTAATAAGACCAAACAGACAAGTGTATGGTTTAGAGGCTGTGCCAGCAATTTATGCCAGTGACGGCACAATTACACAATTAACAAACAAAAATGAAAATACTGCCAGACAGTTGATAAGATTATTTAAACAGTGAAACACCTGGATGTTGACGAAACACTTGACTGTGTGAAAGCCAGTGTTTTAAAAACACCAGTGTTAAACTTACACCGATGTGCTTATAATAAATACCGTTGTTACAGCACCAAGCTTAACAAATGCTTGTAATCTATTAACTGTAAGTGTTTTAAAAGTACACCAGACTAAAGCATGTAAAAAGAACATTACTCTGTTTACATAACGTCACTGTGTAACGTCAGTGTTTTAAAAACGCTGTTTGAAATACACTAGTGTTGTATGATGGTGTTTACAAAGCTCATCGGTGTAAGAAAACGTTTGAAAGATCAGTTGTTTAAAAAAAAAAGTGAATTGTGTAAAGAAGACAAGATTAATGAGGGTGAAGTGTTAATAACTACTGGCACGTCAAACGTGTGTGTAAATTATTTCACTTTGTGTCCGAGATTTTACAAAAACCCTTTCAAGGAGGGGCCTTATAAATTGTTCACACTGGCAGCTGACAAAAAAAACAGCCTTTGAGGCTAATTTCTTTTCTTTTCTTCTTTTTTCCACCCAAAAAATGTATAAAAAAGTGTATACTACCAATAAGATAATGATTGCTGAAACAAATTGCAAGTGTTAAGAAAGAAGAAAAAAAACTGCTGCTGAAAAAAATGCTGGCATTAAATTCTGCTTAATTTTAAATTATTTTCATGAGAGCAGTGTTGATTGGCTGAAGAGCTTTACTGCAATGATTTGATTGGCCTTTGCAAAAGACCCAGTGCTTGTGATTGGCTGATGGACTTTCATCATTATCATTGCTGGTGAAAGGAATGCACTTTGTTTGTCACGTCTTTATTTGTCAAATTGTTTTAAGTCCAACATGTTTCAAAACCCCTGGAGAATCTGTTTTTATTCAAGCCTCTGAAGTTGTTGATCTTCTTCTGATCAAAAAACAAAGTACGGTTTGATTGACGATCAATGATGAATGCATGAAAAGCACATACTCAAGGGAATATTTAAGTTAAATAATACAGCTTTCCTTCAAAGAAAAAATAGATTTTGTGAAACCTGTTTTGTTTTTGAAAGATAAAAACCTTAGAGGAAAGCTTGGATATTGGTTTTGGGGGGTTTTAAGACCCGGCTTTGTTGAAGGGAAAAACATGATGACTTAAACCAGAGAATCTTAATTTGTTTCTACCAAAACATGTGCTTGTGGTTCATGATGCACTCCCTGGCTAAGTTAACATCATTCAGGTAATAAAAGTTACCATGGTTTGGGGATTTCTTCACCTGGGGTTTTGTGCTTTGTGGTTATGTAGGCAGCTTTTATCCAGCAAACCTGTTTGGCACAGAGTATTACACATTGTGTTATTTTGGGGTGGGGCTTTGTTTTGTTTTGATGTTGCAGTTGTTAACATTTTTTGCTCCCTTGTAATCCCACTGCCAACAGACCAAGTAGAGATCGTTGAGGGTAAAGTGACGATGTGTCGTGATGCCGTCAAGGGCAAATGTGCCCGAGCCAATTGCAAATACTACCACAACGCCTCCTCTTCTGCATCCAACACCAATGCTAGTACCACCGTTGCTGCTCGTGCCACAACGCTGGTGGCTTCATGTTCCAATCTGGCTGCTGCAACCATGGCTGCTGCCCAATAAAGCAAGGGGAAATAGTTGAAGCAGCTGAATATCTCTGCCTGCCTGCCATGCCTGTTTGCCTGCACCCCATTTGTTATTCCTCCCTTCTCTCTTTATTTTCTCCGCTGGCGCTATGCCCCACCCAGCTAGCCCAGCAAATCATATGTGTGGTGATTTTGACTTTTTTTTTTTTTTTAGTTCACTTCTATTTTATCTGTTTTGCTGTCCAAGTTGTCATTTAAACTGAGAGCATATTTCTTTTTGGTTTCGATGAGTATTTTGATTATCACTGAGTTATGGCAGAGGTGCTTATTCTTCTTCTTTATTTTCCTGGGATTCATTGAGACCTAGCTATTTTACACCACAGAAGACCACAACATACATTGATTAATGCACACACATATATGTAGATTACTTACACCTTTGTAGGGCTGCATGAATGCAGAATTAGTTATCCACAATAATCCACACAGTTCAGATGCATAGATTTTTTATTGCATGCACATGTATAATTGTTTTATTATACTATTGAGATTTAAATATTAACGCAAGTTTTTATATTCATTATTGCCCCTGAATTTGTTACAAAGTGCCAAAAGTGTGACGTCAACAGTTTTTACTTGAACCATGAGAAATAATATGTATATATATATATATAATGATGGAATAAGTTTGCTTGTTTTTTTTTTCCTGGTTTTTTTTTCACTCTTTATTTTTTTGTGAAGCTGTAAAAAAAATTCACAGGCATAATCAAGAATCTAGTAGCCAAGAAAGTTTACTCGCAGGCCAGGAATTAGAAATGGATTACTCTCAACTTTTGACGGTGCTTGCTTTTTTTCTATTCAAACTGAAATACAACTATTTTTATATCGTTATGTTTTACGCAAAATCCCATGAACATGAACGCAAGTCTGTATATTGTGTATGTGGTTTTTAATGTAGATTTCCAGCACAATTTACTCACTTTCTTATTATAACTTTTGACCTTTTGATTAAGACATCTGAGCTTTGTGGATAATTTTATGGATAGTACTTAAGATCCATTCTGAAATCATAAACTGACTTTCAATTCATGGACCATAACATTTCTTGTCGATTTTGTGGGAAGGGGGTGCAGCTAATCAGAGCATGTGCACATGGAATTCGACAACAGGTCATCCAGTTTTGAGATTTGAAATATTGTTTTTTTCATAGTATGCTTGATGCATAGTCTTTTATTTTTTTCTTCTTGAATTAAAATTACTGTAACTCAAATGGATTGTGCCAAGAGTTTGCCAGGAACAGCAACAAATGGCTGGGTTCTTGCCATAGAGTCATAGTTTTCATAATAATGCCAAAAAACACAACATGTTTCTACTTCTTAGCTAATTTTCATCACATCATTATGATTTTAACCTTGTCAATAAGAAGCCAAACAACTGACATCATGTTTGTTTTGAAAAGTGTTGCATTATAAAAGAAGGTTTTTGCAAAAATGGATGGCGATGCTTTTGTGAAATACTGGTTGCCATCTTCGATCTAACCAGAGACAAAATGAACAGAAGCAAAATCCTTTATTCATTTTGTTTGTTTTTTGGTTTTTTTTTCTCATCCAAAAACAAATGTGTAGAAGCAATCTGCCAAAGATGTGTCAATGAAGCATCCAAAAGGTGCCATCATAGTTGGCAAATCCCACGCTATCTTGCATAATGTTGGCAGTCTTTAAAAACATGATGTGAGAATTTGGTCCTCTGGTTTGAGTTGGGATAAAAGATGCTCTTCTCTGCTCTTTTTCTTCAAGGCTGAAATTTTTTGAAGTGGATTTATTTTTTATTAGAGAAGGGGTTCTGGTTATTGGGGTTATGAATGCATTTATTACTAGTGGTTGTTTTTTATCTTCATATGTCGCTGCTTTTGCTCTGAATGATAAATTATGCTCATTTTGCTTGAAAGCATGCCATGGTTACCCTGCTATATGCGTTGTCTGCACTAATGTTTATCACATTAGCTAACTCTTGAGGGCGCTCTACAGACCATTTCTACCATTGCACCTCATTCTATACACACACGCAAAGGTACTGTTTCTATATGTGTCATGGTCATGCAAGTTTTCAGACTTGACATTTATTGGCCTAGAAACAACTCCATCGATAAGCTGATTAAGATGAAATATCTCGGCTGTTGAAATTGTATAGCGCCCTCTTGTAAATTTTAGTTTGTGATGAACATTAGCTCCCATATTTATTGGCTTGCTGCTTGTAGGCCGACCATTAAAAAAACATCAGATTCATGCAAGTTATTAAACAAAAAAAACATGAGAAATATTATATAACTTTTCTTTGTAGAGCAGCAGTGCAGATCATCGCTACTGATAACAATTCTGCAAATGTTTGATTTTTGTCTTTTTTTAATATTCTGTTCTGTTGTTGCATTCTTAAATGCTGTGCCAAATGCTTTTTAATTTTTTGTAGAAATTGTTGGGGGGTCCTGTAACACGAAGTGATACCCCGAGAAAAAAAAGTCAGCAAAAAAAAAAAGAGAAAAAAAAGAAAAAAGAATCGAAAGGCAAATTGAAATAGCTGCATTGCGAGTGATCTGTTGATTGTATTATGATTAATGATTTAAAGGAAGGTTTGAGATTGGTTTTTAAAGGAGCCAGTTATTAATGTGTTGTGGATGAACTCTGAGGGTGAGATAGAAACTGTCTTAAGCATGTTCAAACCGCTGCTTGAAGCTCGTCTGGCAAGTATGCTTGACAAAAATGCTATAAATTTTAAGAAATAATGGAGCGACGCTCCCTAAAATAAAGGAAATAGCATCTCTCAATCTAATTCTCTCAGATTGAGATGTGTATAGTCATCTCAATTGATAGTCATTTGTAGTTATAACACAAATATGTGTTTATTCATACTTATATATGTACTTACAAATAAGAAACTTTTTTTGTATATAACGTGTGAGGTAAGGATATTTTTAGACATTAATCTTATCCGGTTTTTGTCAGTTTTCTTGGATCTAGATCTTAAGATCCGTCCTATTATGACTGATTTTAGCAACGTAGTGTCTTTAAACATCTTGGTGCCATTCTTTTTTGTTTTTCAAGTCAAAAAAGGAAACAAAAGTGTGTGCCATTGTTTTTTCAATTTTAGACAATTTGTAAACGGTTCAAAGTAAATAGTTGTGGTATAATTCTAATGAATCAGTATAAGATAAAAAATATGAATATTAATAATGATACAGGGTGAAGAAGGACTGGACTCTTTTGCCAAAGTGTTGTAAGATAACAAAAAAGCAACCACGTGTTTTGAAATGATTACTTAAAAACAAGTGTGTGTTTCATCATTTCTTTGTTTTTTGTAATATCACACACTTCATAGCCAAGATGGTGTTATGACAAAAAAACGCCTCTCAGCTGAAAAAAAAGGACAAAAATATAAAAAACAAACAAAAAAAAAGTATTAAAAAAGTTAATAAATAAATAATAAATACCAGGGTTTCCGCGTTTCCTCCAATTTGTGAAAAACTCGGACATTTCACCAAAGATATACACTGGATTTTTTGTATAATGTCCATGTATAGTATTAATGCTAGAGCCTTCAAGAGTTGCTGCACTGAACAGTCAAAGAAAAAGAAAAGTCGCAACTATATTTAGCAGTGCCTGTATTGAATCATATGAAACGCTCGCTCGCAGAATGAAGGCAGGTAAAGACGCATTTAGTATTAAACAGTGGTGAATTGTAGTTGCTTAATGCCCTTCACTGGTTTTAAAAACAGTGAGCGGTTAAAAACAATCAATGGCGTAGTTTGTAAGCGTAGGCTTAATTGTGACAAAGCTTTAAACAAAAATAACAGAAAAGGTTTTAAAATGCAGTAAATGTTTTGTGATAAAAGTGTCAACCAAATCCTTATATTTCTTGTGAAAATAGTAAGAACAAAAGTAACCAACAAAAATTGTATCTATTAGGCAACTTGACTGCAAATAAGAAATGTTCTGGATTAGAAATTTGAAGACATGAAAAGTGGGTTCTGTCAAGATAGACTGGTTGTAGTATATCAAGGTCTGTCTGGTTCCAGACTCTCTAGAATAGACCTGTATCATGGCGTACCGTCCTTGTTTATCTACCATTAAAACCATGTAACCCATACTGAGGCTGGAAGGACAAATTAGTCTGGTGCCTTCTTTGTCTAACATGGGTATTGATGTTGAATTGTTTGGATACTAGGCAAGCAGCAAGATACAGGTTTGTTATGATTGAACGAAGCACAATTAATAAAAACGCAGCTACTTTTCCCCTTTGGCAACCAAAACAAATTATGTGCTGGTCACAAGCTCAAGTGGATGTTCACCATCCCCAGCTTTTTTGGTCATTTATGCTACCGCGCTAAGATTTCAGAAATGCTGCTGTGCTTGTATGCTTTATAAATGGATGAGGTTTCAGCCCAGATGGGTTTGAGTTTTAGTGATTCACACAAAAAGCTTGGTTCGACACTGAAAGAAAACAACCTACCCCAAATTCTGGAAAATCAATTAAAAAAGGAATCATGTTCATGATCTAACACAAACTTGCTGAGTAATGAGGAATGTGTGTAAATACATGGAAAGTGGAAGTAGATTCTCTTCAGTGGGCTACCGACCCCAAATATTAAAATGGTGAATCGTACAAGAGTACAAGACAAGCCCCCAACAGGAAACGGGGTTTCTAATTAGCATCAGAAAAAGAAAGAAAACAATTTAGATGAGGAAATTGAGTATAACAATTGTGAATAATTATTTCTAAAATTGTGCATGTGATTTTGTGGCTTTTTATGAACATTTAAAAATGTCTGAACAACTCTTAGCAATCAGTAGAAAATTAGTAAAATTACGCAAAGAACCATTTCACAAGATTGTACATAACTTAAATTCACCATCAAGATGGTACTGTTAATTCACCTAAATTTCAATTTTATTATTTTAAAATTCACAATTTTGTTTTCCGTACGAGTGGTTGTTTTTTCCTTTGATTGTTCATACTTAAACTTTCAACATGGACAAATTTGAAAATAAAATTGGGAAAAAGGGCGTTAAACGTAACATTCAAATGAATGTAAAATATATTAAAATAACAATGTAAAGTTTCTGTGTCAAACACTTGGACTAAGGTGAGACCATCTATGCTTTGATAGCACACAACATTTTGAAACAAAGTTTGTTTTCCTTCTGAGTTGAACAAATCTTGCCTGGTTAATATTTTTAGGAACTTGAAAGGAATGGATTAAATTAAATGTCATTGTTTGGAAAGATATCAAAGACAAGGAAGTTAGTACAGCCTGAAAGCTAGCACTATCTAGATCAATATTTCAAAGATTTTTATCCGAGGACTAGCTTGTGAAATGGTTCTAAAACTAGAGCTTTTTTTGTGTTTGTTTGTTTTGTTTTTTTGTTTTTTTTCTCATGACAAGTCATGATTTCTATAACGATTCTATACAGTAGATGTGTACATTACTTATTGAAGTACTATACCAACTGTCAAAAGCATAATAACTGAAATGATCAGTTTTCTGAAATATGAAGATTTTTTGTCCATAGATGCAGTCTATTTTGAAGTAACATTCTTAATATTGTAAGTTTATATTCTTTTTAGAAAAACAACATTTTTTGAATTAAATGTGTAAATTATTTTTTTCCGGTTTACTTCCATTTGATGATTTTTTTTCCAGCTTTATGATGATGTGGTTTTATCGAGTCTCTGTGTATTGATCGAGGCTTATTTTTACAGGTTTTTATTTTAACTCTAGGTTCGATTTTGTTTTGATTTTTTAGACAATTTTAATTTTGAATTTTGTTTTGTTTGTTGGTAGTCATAAAATGTATAAGTTTTGATGTTTTAAAATAGAAGATTGTCACTAAACAATGGTAGAACAACAAATTTAGTGTTTCTGTATTTAGGCACAAATCGCCGTGTGGTATTTTCAGATGCATTTCTTGAAGAAATTCTATTTTCTCGTCGAAGAAGAAAACCAACTGATAATAAAAAATCTAAAAAATAAGAAGTTTGGGAGCTTCTGTTTGATATTGATGTTAAACATCTGGGAAATTCATACAGATATGCAGATTTGTCTGTTTGTTGTGGTTGACTTTTGGGATACAATTTCTGGTGGATTATTTGAAAAATGTGACTGAAAATACCACACAAAGTGTTAAAGTAGTGATTAGATAAATAGTGACGTAGACAAACACTTCACTTGAGTACACTATACGCAGATTGAGTACAAACAAATATTCATTGTATAAACAGATTTAAAATTTGTATGGAAAAGGTTCTTTTTGTTTTGTAAAGGGATTGGGACATTTTCTCGTTTGTTGGTCATTTTGAATTGTTAGTTAAGAGAGTTGAACCTGGTCACATTAACAAGGGTTTAGTTTCATGCTGCGGTTTTCTAATCAAAAATTGGATTTATTAGGACCCCCTACTTGGTTATTATCAAGTTTAAACTGACGTAACTTATATAGGGACAGTCGCCCAAGTTTGGGCGCGACTGTGTTTTACTGAAAGAAATTATTATATCTTGCCCCAACCCCTTCCCCAGTGTGTGAAATAGCATTGTGGGACACTTTGTGGGAAATCTCAGCATTGAAGGAATGTGTTCCCTACCCCCATATGATGATAGTACCAAATGACATATGCAATAATTCATGCTAGAGCAGTTCACCAACTGTAAGATTCAAAATCATAGCAGTATTCTTTTAAAGTTGTTAACCAAAAATCTAATGCTTACATCCAATGCATTACTATTGCTGGTGGATGGCCATGGCGCCCAAAAAAAAACTTTAAAAAAAAAACAGCGTTCAATGCTAACATTATGCGCCTTCGATACAATGAATTCAAAGCATGCTTACTGGTTGGTTAGGCTTTTAACCTGTAACAAACAATTTGTTAAATTCGAGGGAGCGTTTTCAAATGTGTGCTGTGATTGACTTAAGCTTTGGGGAAAGGGCCTTTCTGGAGCCAATCCAAATTAAGCTCTCATAATAAACAGTCCTAATGTTTATAGTGCCTGCCATGTTGTAAGCAACTCTCTACAGCACACATTGGATTGAATTCTCCTTTGGATTAGTTGAAACAGTACTATGTCTGTAAGAAATAGCCTCAATGGAAACCCCTCAATGGTCTCAGCTGAAACAGATGAAGAAGGAAAACTCCACTTTACAAGACATTGTTTAAGTAGTGTTAGTAGATACATGTAGTACATCTCCCACTTATCTGCCAAAGTAGACTTGTTCTTTTAGTCGAGTAAAAAGATTGATTTTTTGGTTGGGCCAAGAATGAATTGAAGCTACAGGAACAACACATGACTGCAGACATCAATTAAAGATACGTCAACAAAAACTTGTGCATAAAATGCCTTAGTAGGGACAAGTGAGATGAACAAGATGAATTATGGAAGTTGGAGTTGTGCCGATGAAAATGGAACCTTGAAAAACCTGAGTGACAACTCATTCTTGATCTACCAGACGTCCTTCTTTACATTAAAAAATAAATAAAGCGCTTACTTATGATTTAATTGAAGCAATGCTTAAAAAAAACAAAAAGTAAAAATAATGAAAAAAAAAATGTACAAATTAGTGTAATGAAAACAAGAATTATATATTATAACAAATGTTTAAAGGAATGGAATGGAATGAACTTGCTACAGGAGACGTTAAACGTTTTCTCGCTATGCTGCGTGCATGTCATTAGCTGGAAAGGTGGTGCTTTATACTTTAAATAATAAATCCACAGTGAATGTTTGCCAATAAACAAAAAAAAAGTTACTAAGAAACGCGCTTTGTCTTTGTTCGTCTACTGCTGTGGCAATTAAAAAACAGTGCCACAATAAAGACACCCAATAAATATTGGAGTATGGAAACTTGAATAACTGTGTTGTCTCATTTTATTTCAGTCGTATTGTTTGTGTTTTCTTTGAAAGGGGTTCTACCTTGTGAAAAAGTGCATTTAACTAGTAAGGCCACAAGACTTGTACACATTTTGGCGTAAAAAGTACACATTTTCAAGCGAAAAGTACACAAGGATATGCACACATTTTGCCGGCCGCAAAAAGTTCACATTTTGGTGAAAAAAGGTACACATTTTCAAGTGAAAAGTACACAAGGCCTTAGCCTTTCACACATTTTGGCGCAAAAAAGGAAACAAGTCCTTTAAGTACACATTTTCAAGCGAAAAGTAACATTTTCAAGTGAAAAGTACACATTTTCAAGCGAAAAGTACACATTTTGGCGCAAAAAGTACACATTTTCAAACGAAAAGTAGACGAGGCTATAGCCTCGTCTACTTTTCGTTTGAAACACATTTTCAAGCAAAAAATACACTTTTTCAAGTGCAAAGTACACTTCTAAAGTACACAAGTCTATTTGCCTTGTACACAGTTTGGTGCAAAATGTACACATTTTCAAGCGAAAAGTGCTTGTACACATTTTGGTGCAAAAAGTAAAATTTTCAAACGAAAAGTATTGTACACATTTTCAAGCAAAAAGTACACAAGACTTGTATTTTCTAGTGAAAATAGCCTTGTATATAGCCTTGTACACATTTTTAAGCGAAAAGTACACATTTTGGCGCAAAAAGTACACATTTTCAAACGAAAAGTAGACAAGGCTATATCCTTGTACACATTTTCAAGCAAAAAGTACACATTTTGAAGTGAAAAGTACACTTCCTAAAGTGAAAAGTACACAATTGCCTTGTACACATTCTGGTGCAAAAAGTACACATTTTGGCGCAAAAAGTACACATTTTCAAGTGAAAAGTACACTTCCTAAAGTGAAAAGTACACAATTGCCTTGTACACATTTTGGTGCAAAAAGTACACATTTTGGCGCAAAAAGTACACATTTTGGCGCAAAAAGTACACATTTTAAGTGAAAAGTACACTTCCTAAAGTGAAAAGTACACAATTGCCTTGTGCAAAAAGTACACATTTTGGCACAAAAAGTACACATTTTGGCGTGAAAAGTACACCAGGCTATAGCCTTGTTCACATTTACAAGCGAAAAGTACTAGTGCACCTGGATCAACCCAATAATAAATGGGTATCCTTCCATATCGCCATTAGTCTCAGATAAGTTACAATAATAAAACAAAAAAACACTCTTTTTTGGTAAAAAATAACTGTTTTATTATTGTTCATATTTCTGTAACCACAAAATAGACCTCATGCATTGATTATGATGAAACATCAATGAAAACAGACTCCCCTACCTCCATTTGACCAGTAAAGGGACAACCTTTAAGCCCCATGTTTTCCAAACTTCATCAGATCTTTGTGGGAAAAAAATGTTTACAATGAGGGCAATGTAAAACCACACTTTCGTGCAGAAACACATGACAACGTGGATTTTTTAGTTGGTGGAACTGTGTTTACCCATTACTGGCGTTGTTCAGCCACCGGTAAGGTCTCATGTTACGCACTCCGGAATATTCTTCTGTGATTTCGAGAATCAAGTCTTTATTGAACCAAAAAATTGCAACAGTAACCATGCTTTTTAACGCCTGTTGATATGCAGCACGCCATGTTTGTTTACATTTAATACCCACTATACATGTAGGTCATATGATGCAAAGAGCGCAATTGGTCTATTGTTTTATACAATAATTGTGGAAGTTCCAGCCTGCTGAATTTAAAAAAGATTTACAGTTTTACATCTTAATACAAGAGTTTTTTTTTATCGGGGTGTTTTTCATAAGCTAGCTAGGTTTTCAGGACAACCATGTCAATATCCCGACCAAAGGTGAAATAAGGCAACATCTCTATCAGTAATGTAGGCATAATATTAGAAAGGTTTTGCAAGTCTATGGATACACATACAGATACCAATACGTCGACACTTTGTGCGTTCACATGACGCGTATCCGCGACTTTCGTATTTTGCACACACGGTTAGTGACGGATACAGGAGCTCGTACACGTCATAGAAAAGCGAATACTGTTTTGCAGACTTTAAGTTGTCTTTTTGTCCTATATCAAAAACATTTACCAGGGAATTGCTTTCACTGGTATCATGCTTGACATAGATAGAATGTTTTTAGTCTTTTTGCAAGCAAAACGGTGAGAAAATGCAGTGTATAAAACTCAGGGTCTCCATTAGTCATGCTTTTCGGGAAAAACACTCATGATGAATGCAAGCGCACTCAAGTGACACATACATGTATTTTGCAAACTAAATTCCAACACGCCGCCGACATGAACGGATACGGTTATCATACATGTATCTGTATCTGTATCCCCACGCTTGCAATACATCTCTATTTTCCCTTCCTAAGTCTGATTTCTGGCCCTCAGAAAAAATCAGTAAAATTATTTTTAAATAGCCTGAATATTCTATAAAAATTAATACCACATGTACATGTAGGTCAGCCCTCGTATCGGTACTAACAAAAATTCCAAAAGGTTTATGGTAAATGGCTCAATACTAACTTTGTGCTAACAACAACACTTACAAAGCTTGTATTCCTGCCATGTGTCGTTAAAGTTTCAAATTCCACTTTGATATTTACACATTTTTACAATGTCAATCTATTTCTACAATACACGCACACCAGAAAAAAATACACAAAACTTGCAGCTTATTTACAAAGTGTCCATGTAAAACCAAATGATAATAATTTACAAGCCAAAATTTACAGATTTTCAATGTGTGAAAGTTTGATGATTTCTCTTTTCAACAAATTTGTCAACTAGCCCGTCGTCGTGTTCTTGCGAGGTGAAATGTTGCTTTACTGTAATCAAAGAATAAGACCAATTGCATGGCATTGTCCACCACAGAATTCTACACTAAGGGTGTCGTGGCCAAGTGGTTAGGAGCTTCCAATTCAAGTTCTGTGTTTGAGTAATTTGGGTGTGGGTTCGATTCCCGGTTGTGACACTTGTGTCCTTGAGTAAGATGCTTTACTATAATTGCTTCTCTTCACCCAGGGGTATAAATGGGTAACAATAATAATAATAATAATAATAATTAGACGTGTAATGCGCACATATCCACCCTGCTGGGTGTTCAAGGTGCAGGAGAGTAGAGGTTGATGTTGTGTATGAAAAAGCTACTCAAGTGCCCTGAAGCTCAGGGGAAAGATTAAAGGGATGTTATTGGCCCAATGACCAGGGCACTAATGTAAAGCGCACCGAGACATGGAAATACGCTATAAAAGAACTAGTTATTATTATTATTATGACCCACAGAGTCACCATTACTGCAGAGTTCTGCAACAAGCAGAGCATGAAAATAGGCTAGGGACTGTCTCGGAAGAAAATTCAGTGCTTATGTATGAATTTTTTATGGTTTAGCAAGAAGTCTTTACATTGTTAAGCGTGCATACATGTACCTACATACTCTGTATAAACATAGAATACTTTGCTTCTACCATGTCTACAGCAAGATGTTAAACAGCTGGCTGTATGGACTTAGGTACAGAATTTAGAATTTTCTAAACCTGTGCCCATGTCATTAAAAAAAAATAGACTACAGGCAGCACTGAAAAAGTCTTTGTGGAAGAGACCAACAATAAGCCCCTTAAAGCCTAAAATTTAGGCTCAATCGATCATCGGGAGTATTTAACGTGAAAACCCACCCTTGTTTCCGAACGTTTCGCCATGTCATGACATGTGTTTAAAATAAATCCGTAATTCTCGATATCGAGAATTGATAGTTGTTTTAATGTTTTCTCATGGAATGATATTTCAAGGGAAGTCTTTCACCATTACCTTCTGTACCATGTAAGTTATTTGTAAATCTGTGAACTTTTAATTTTTGTTCTGTTCAGAAAGTGTCCAATGGCTTTAATAAAGCTGACTTTCTGCATCTCCTATATAGACATGATAGACCCATTGCACAACACACACTTGCACGGGTGTCTCTTGTGCAATGGGACTATTGATGGATACAGAGGGAACCTATCAGAGTGTTTGGAGCGATAGGGGGTTATAGATTCCCTACATACAGAGCTCTAGAGTTTTTGCTTTAGGTTTTAATCGATTTCACAATGATTAGAGCAAGCTAGTCTTAACAATGAGACCAATGCGATGTATTTTGTGACCGCGTGGGGAGCTCTCAATAGCATTGTTATCACTTCAGGGGGTATATCCGGGGGTATACCGCTACTTTTGTTGCGCCATAGTTTTAAGTTGCTTTAGAGGTGGATTTTAGGGGCTCCTTTAAAGGTCTTATTGTTTGTGATGGAAGTAATGTGTTCCAGTCTTTAATAACTGTTTTGAGTATGAATGATTATATAACTGACATACAGACCCTTGTCATTTGAGTGGTGGAACTTACTTCACGTGACATTCACTATTACTCCCATCCGCACCTGCGATCAAAAAGACCTATTCCCCCATGGGGAATAGCATTTCCCATTCAACAGTTAGGATCATCCTTGCTCCCAATGTTTTTGAGCAGTACAGTGCACTGCGCCGCTGCTAAAACAAAGGAGCACCTGTGCAAAAGGTTGTGATCCAATTGCTATTAAATCGTGCATTGTTTCCGCTACGCGGCGCTATATGATTTTTGGTTGTCAAACAAACTCACAAACGTTCCCAACCAGTAATTTGTGTGATTTTTCATAATGTTATACTTTTAAAATACATCAAATAACAAGGATCTCTATGTCAGTTATATAAAACAAATATTGAGTGGCTTTAATTTGTGGAATGGAAGGAATATTATCGCTCGGTAAAATTTGGACTGTTCCATTTCACTCGGCTTAGCTCATGAAATGGTCCAATTTTTACCTTGTGATAATATTCCTCCCATTCCACTCTGAGCCACTCAATATTTGTATAATATACCCCCGGAAGTGATAAAATATGTTTAAGAGCGCCCTCACCCGGTACTCACATCGCGTTAGTAAGTTTACAAAGAGAAGTCTCCTCGATCCACTAAAGGTTAAGTGGTGGTCCAAGACAATTCCTACCTTCCATCCAGTTAGTAGTAAATAAGCAGGAAACTTTCTTTCAGAACTAAGAAATCTCCCGAGTTACGAAATCTACTTTGAGGCAGTAGAATAAAAAGCAAGACCAAATTCCCAAAGAACGAAATCTCCACAGCAAGGTAGAAATACACACACAGTGTTACCGCAAACTGAGTACACATTGATTTCACTTGTTGTAAAACTTATAGTGTGGAATGTAATCATACATTTACTTGTTGTAGGGTTTTGATGCTTCTGTGGTGCTCTTTGCTGGTGGGGGGGGGGGGGTGGGGGTTAGGACTTTTACTTGCTGTAGGGTTTAGCATTGGGGTTCTCTCGTTCCTTCTGATATTCCATCTCCATTTTAGCTTGAATCTTCTCCCAGTCCACTTCAACCTAAACGACATAAATACGTTCGACTGTTAATACACTATTCATCTTGGTAAACATTTTTGGCTTAAAGGCACTGAACACGTTTGGTAATTGTCAAAGACCAGTATTCTTACTTGGTGTATCCAAACATATGCATAAAATAACAAACCTGTGAAAAACTGGACTCAATTGGTTATTGAAGTTGCAAGAAAACGATGCAAGAAAAAACACCCTTGTTGTACAAAATAGTCTGCTTTCAGATAGGAATAAAAGGCTTCTGGCCAGAAGTCTTTTATTGTGAGAAATTACCTCTTCCCAGGAACTATGTTACTTCAGAGGGAGCCGTTTCTCACAATGTTTCATACTATCAACCACTGCCCATTCTCGTTATCAAGTAAGGTTCTATGCTAATATTTACTTTGAGTACTTACTAATAGTGTACAGTGCCTTTGACTAACACCACAATTATGCATATATGGTGACAGCTTGGCGCAAACATGTTTTTTTTAAGAGGGAACCATTACGGGCTGCTTAATGGCCCATGGTGAACCCGCAAGCTGGCTGCCTAATTTTCATGCTAAGCTGTGAAATACTCTTAAGCAAATTTTTCTACTAGTTAGCTTGAAAATTTACTTCCAGTTAAACACCACTATACATTTGGTCCCAGGTGACAGTGGGGTCTGAATATGTTATGACATTGCTCAATCAGGCCAGAGATAACACTGCAACTTACCCCGCTAGAGTACTGCAAGAAACGTTTGTTGGTCTCTTTCTTCTCAAAGTTCTCAAGGAACTGTTGCCGATGCGCAAGTACCGTGTCCACATGGGTCTTGTGTTTCACTGCCAACTCTAGCCCTCTGAGGTCAAAGAAATACATAATATCAATAAATATCAACGCTGGGAAATGAATTATTATGGCTGCTTACTGATAGCTTAGAGACATCTGCAGGAGTGTGAGGACCCATCCCATTTAAACCACCAACCTTTCCAAACATTCATGATACATTCTCACAAACACAGTTTTTGCACTCCAAGGCAAAACATCTAAAACCATTTGTTTATCCACAGAGGATTCTCAAAAACTAGGGTCAGAAAGTGAATTTTAAAATTTGGGGTAACATTGGTACATGATGCCAAACAGTCTGAACTGAATAACGGTGAGAATTTATAAATTTTGCCTTTTTTTCGGAGAGGATTTTCTGAAACCACGCCGAGCTCACTGTGAGAACAAATAAAGCACACATAGAGCCTCATTTTGGTGAGGTCCAGTTTTGACATCAATTTTCCAACCTCCCTTTTAATTGTTGGGCTAACGTTCTATAAACTAATACACTGGGTGGTACACATTCATGACAAAGTTTCACCAATTGAGGGTCGCAATGCCCAGTTTAATGATCAATCATTCATAAATACCTCAGACAGTTTGCTATTTCTATTGGTGGAGAGCGCGTCAGGCGGGGGTGTTTAAACGGTTGATAATGACCAGCTGGAGCTCTGTTTATTACCGGTTGTTTTCGGATACTACGCGCTAGTCTTGGTGCAAGACGTTTCTTGTTACAGGCGATGCAGGCGCTGTTTGCGAGTTTGCCGCGCTGTGCATGAAAGGAAAACGAGAAACGTCTGGCACCAAGACTAACTAGCGCACGAAGCATTTCCGAATACTGTCTCAGTCATAAAAATGCATCGCACGCACAGAACTCAAGGGCGTCGGAAAACGGATAAGTTTTACCGAGTTTCTTACTTTATTAAGCCTTTTAACCAAAAAGGCATTTGTGAATGGGAATCAAAGAGTAGTGACTCGTTCTTAAACTGCTGTTTAAAACCTTGCATGGTCGTGGTCGTGCGATAAAGGCCCCGCCTTTTGCTCGGGCCTTAATCACACAGCCACGACCCTGCCGGTTTTAAATGGCCGTTTAAGAACTCATCGCTACCCTTTTATTCCCTTATTACATCTCCTACCTATCCCAGTTATAGAGTCCTACATTCATCATGATAGCTCTGAATATAAGTGGAGCTTGTAGAAGGATTCCTTCAGTTAACGTTCTATAAACTAACTACACACAATAACTGATCAATCATTACATCTCCTACCTATCCCAGTTATAGAGTCCTACATTCATCATGATAGCTCTGAATACAAGTCCAGCTTGTAGAAGGATTCCTTCAGCATCTTGTGAGTTACCACAGAATAGTGCCATCTCTGCATTACGTACATCTTTCAGTGGTAACTCCTTAATGTGTAGGATGTACTGTACTTTATCAGCCTGTAGAGACACAACAAATGGAGTGAACACTACGTGGCCCAATTTCAAAGAGCTGCTAAGCACAAAATTTTGCTTAGCATGAAATTTCTTCCTTGATAAAAACAGGATTACCAACCAAATTCCCATTTGTTGCATATTGCTTGTTACTGGTACTCAGCTGTTGTTTGCTTATCCTGAAAATTACGTGGAAATTTGGTTGGTAATCCTGTTCTTATCAAGGAAGAAATTTCATGCTTAGCAAATTTTTATGCTAAGCAGCTCTATGAAATTGGGCCCTGGTAAGGTACCGAGCAAAAACTTCACTCAGCTCTCCAGGAATTGAACGTAGTTCTGTTGCGAATTGTCTGTTGCAAATTTGTGACAACAAAATTTGTATCGCATTCGCAGGAAGTACATGTATGAACCTTGCTTAAAAGGGTCTATGTACTTTTTGTAGGACAAAAAACACAATGTCAACAGATTAACACTAATTGTACACAGTTTGAAGATGATGGTAGAAAGCCTCCCTGAAAATATTACTTGCTGAGGTGCTGTAGTTTTTGAGATAATTTTCGTCTCAGTGATCATGAGACAAAAACATTTTTAGCATGTAAAAACGTATTTTCATGACATTGTTTTACTCATTTCTAAAAAACTACAGCACATCAGCAACTAATAATTTAAGGTACGCTTTCTACTATCATTATCTTTGAACGGTGTAAGTTTAATGTAAATCTGCGGACATTGTGTTTTGTGTTACAAAAAGTACCCGAATCCTTTAATTAGAAGGTTTATTTGTAGAGGTGGCGTTGAAACCGTTGGATACTTACAGCATCTATGGCTGCATAAGCAACTTCTACCGTATTGAGTTCCTTAGCATAAGAGCCCATAGCAGCAAGGCACGCCCATAGAGCTTGGTCCTGTGGTGAAAAAAACATATACAATCATAAATGTAACAGACTGGAATTGTCAAACTGGATTAAAATGAGTTTTACAAAAGCTGAGTCAACTACATGTGGCTTTGAATTGATGTCCGCAGGGCCCAATTTGATAGTGCTGCTTAACAGTAAGCAAATTTTCATGCTTACTGTAGTAGCACAAATTGCTAAGGTTCAAGTGAATTTCACAGGTTAGAAAAAAAATTAAGTAGTCATACTGCGCGTTCACAATGGGCATTGTAACATCATTTATTTTCGTGCAGTAAGCACCAAGGGTTAGCATGTTTTTTTCTTGTGCTTAAGGTTAGTAGGGCTCTAAAATGGAAATCGCACAGTAAGCGCAAAATTGGCTGCTAAGCCCTAAGCTCTATGATATTGGGCCCATGGGCAACATGCTTCAAGAAGACAATGGAGAATTCGTTGTCATGTCTTGGTGCCCTTTGAAATGGTCAAGTTACCTCAAAGAGACGCACTTTACAAATGGAAAGTCTCAAAGTCAGGTATGTTCTACAATGTATGTGCAAAAGAACATTCCTATTGGCACACACCAGCAACCTACTGGACCGCTAGAAAATTCTAGAAAAACCGCATCATTGGTAGGACATTAGTATTTTTACAAAGAAAATGTATGTGCAAAAGAACATTCCTATTGGCACACACCAGCAATCTACTGGACCACTAGAAAATTCAAAAAAATTGCATCATTGTGAAGAAGGTACGAAGGTACTAAGGTAAGACATTAGTATTTCGAACCCAAAATGGAACGTTCCAGTGGCCCAATCGAACTGCCTATGGGATGTGCATGCCCTGGATTACTTATTCGATCCAAGACGAGCGTTCCTATCATGGTGACATTCGAGCCGCTCCCTAAAGAAAAATTGCCCTTACAAGAATAAAGTACAAAGCCTGTGTCTGGTCCACAGTGTAGTAATCCTGTCCAAGTAGTAGTAATAAACAGGACAGTTCTTTTCACAACTGAAAAGTCACCACAATTCGAAAATCTACTCCGCGATAGTAGAAAATTCTCCAGAATTCTGAAACAATCTACTCTGCGATAGTAGAAAATTCTCCCAAATTCTGAAAAAATCTACTCCGCGAAAGTGGAGAATTCCCTCGAATTCCAAAAAATCTACTCTGCGGCTGTATTATAAATATAGCCAGACATGTTCTCAAAAGAACAAATCCAGCAAATAGATAAACAAATGGTGTTACCGCAAACCAAACATACAGTGTGGGATTGCATTAAAGCCTACCCTGTATGTAATGGGAGTATCACACTTTACCATAGTTGCTTCTTCCTTCAAATGAACATAGTATCATCCCATGTGTTTTGGTGTTAAATAAACCAAATAAATTGATTCTACTCTGACCTTGACAAATCTGCACAGCCTAACAGCATCTTCCCATCTCCCATTATTGACTAGATCATGAAGCATAGCTGGGTACGGTGAGATACCCGTACTAACGAGGGCGCCGTCTGCTCTGCGTATCGTGAGGTGGTTACCCAAAAAGTCTACAATCTGTGGGTTCTTGCCAAACTCACTGTCAGGAATGAAAACTTCATTTTTAGTTTTATTGTTAAAGGCAGTGGACACTATTGGTAATTATGCAAAATAATTATTAGCATAAAACCTTACTTGGTAACGAGTAATGGGGAGAGGTTGATAGTATAAACATTGTGAGATACGACTTCCTCTGAAGTAACGTAAATTTCGAGAAAGAAGTAATTTTTCACGAATTTGATTCCGAGACCTCAGATTTAGAATTTGAGGTCTCGAAATCGCATCTGAAAGCACACAACTTCATGTGGCAAGGATGTTTTTTCTTTTATAGTTATCTCGCAACTTCAACAACCAATTGAGCTCAAATTTTCCCAGGTTTATATTTGATGCATATGTTGAGCCACGTGAGAAGACTGGTCTTTGTCAATTACCAACAGTGTCCAGTGTATTTAAAGGAGGGTTGAGTTAACAATGTAGAAACAGCTACTGTAAGTTGTGTTGAATTAAACCTAGAACAGCTGTTGTGTAACATCTTGCTGATTTGAACAGTGTGCTATGATTATCTTTATGGGAGGTCTTAGACTTTATATAGAGAAAGAAAACCTTTGGTTTTTGGAACCGTTTGATTGTTTTAATCCTTTATCTTCAAGTACGTGCTAATCCTCCAATCAGATTTGAATAATGGAGTGGTGATAAAAATATCACTACCTTTGTCTTGTGTGTTCTATGTCACGCGCCAAATTTGCTTGAAGATAATGACGTTATCACACGTGCGCTCTCGGAAATACAGAAAATATAGCAAAACTGCATCCCAAATCCATGGGGCGCAGAAGCGCTATATTTTTCTGTATTCCACTCGCGCTTGTGTGATTACTTATAATATAAATATAGTGATATGCAATAAAACAAACCTATAACAATCTGAAAGCTGTATGTGACAGTAACAGTTCTCAGATTCAAATTTATGATACAAACTGATGACAACATTAATGAAATTATTCTCAAAGAGCACATCTTGCTTGTCCTTGCTCTTTGATTGCACATAATGTAGTGAAATGCAATGGGCCTTGTCGTTGTGTGCACTTTCAATAAAAAAAGTACAAAGGAACTGCAAACCACCATTGATGTCAATCGTAATGATGTTCTTGCTTATTTTCAAAGTGGCAATTTATATAGAAAGGCTTGCGGTAACACCATGTAATGACTATCTCTAATGAGTTTGGGTGGATCTGAAAAGAACCGTTGGTCGTGTTGAAACCAACGGTTCTTTTCAGAACCACCCCAACTCATTAAAGATAGTCATTACATGGTGTTACCGCAAACCTTCCTATATCGTATTTCCACCATGCAAAGTGTCAATTGTTGCCTTTATTCATGCATACCTTGCATCTTTAACCATGATGGTTAGTGGTAGTAAATCTCTATCTACATAAGCAGCACTGGGGTAGAACCACACTGTCAGTTTGCTATCCTGTAGAGCTGCTAGCATGTTAGTACCATCATTAACAGCCAAGCTCGATATCATATTACCTGTAACAATTGTTTAAAGAGAATGAAACAAAACAGATATGCCTTACTGTGGATCACTCAACCCCCATGCCAAAGGGCATGTATTCCATTGTCTCAAGCAGCTACCTCAAGCCAAAGGATAGAGAGTGCCTGAACCAGCTGCCTATCTGGAAGCGTCCTATAATTATCCATAATATAGGACTCCTATAATAAGTGTTGAAGGGCCACTTGGTATACATGGCAAAATAAAGGATGACATATGATGCATGTTCTACCAAACAGATGACAAGGATCTATGTGTGATGTATATATAATAGGTGATCACCTATTTTTGCAAAACAACAGTTTTCTTCTGGGCTTACTAAATGGATGTGCTAATTAAGCAGGACCCAGTTTCATACAGCTGTTTTAAAAGCAGAAAATACTGCTCAAAAAATGTCCTTGCTAAGCAAAAATTGTGTTGGGCACCAGTCTCAATCAAAATCGTTTTATGTAATTTTGGCTGGTAACCAGTGTCAAATTAAGCAAGATTTGTACGTGCTTAGCAAGTTTTTATGCTTACATGTTTTATGAATATTAATTTTGGTTTTTACCCATACACCGATAAGTGTTAGCACTGAGTACGTACTTTCCAGAGTCCTGTGAAAAAAATATCACATGCATATGTTTTATTTACTCGAGTGGGATTCAAACCCACGACCCTTGCCATTCTAGAGCAGTGTCTTACCAACTAGACTACCGAGGTTGCCCGGTATTTAGGGGCCAGCTCAATGAAGTTGGCCACCCTATTCTTTCATGAGGAGATTCATTTTGACTCACCTAATTTGACAATCTTGGGTGCTTTGCCGACATTGCGAACTGTACTGAGATATAAATCCCTGTTCTTATCAACGATAGCGATGTGTCTCTCACTAGCTGGTCCACATTGGTCTAAAGCAATCTCAATGATCTCCAGCTGTTTAAAGGAATAAATACAAAGCCAGTTAACTTCTAGGAAGTCTGCCGTACTACCTTACCCATTTGCCTTGTCAAAGTTTGTAATAGGAGACTTTCCAACGCTAGGCGGCAGCAGACATACCGGGTAAATTTCCATTGTTTACGTAGTTCTGAACATGCGCATAATTCTGAGAACAATGGATTTACCCGGTAAGTCTGCTGCCCTCTATCGTCCCAGAAAGTCTCCCATTGATAAATACTGGGGTGTCATGGCCGAGTGGTTTAGAGCATTTAATTCAAGTTCTGGTGGTTTAGTCGTCAGGAGTGTGGGTTCGAATCTCACCCATGACACAAGACACTTCATTATAACTGCTTCTTTTCACCAAGGGGCAAATGGGTACCTAGCTGCAAGGGTAGAGGTTGATATTGTATTTGAAAAAACGTTTGTAGTGCCAGGGCAGCTGAGCCTGGAGCCATGTACTCCCCAGGGAGCTGAGAAAGATTCAAGGAATGTCCTTGGCACTACTAATGTAAAGTGCATTGGTACCTTAAAATGCGCTATACTACATAAGAACTAAATGTTATTATTATAGTTGTTATTATTATTTCTTCTAACAGCTTGTGTATGTCTGGTAGGAACCAGTCATATACACTCTACAATAGGCAGTATCGGAAACAACATGGCCTCTCCCTCTAAGCATGTGCATGCGTGTGCCAGAGAAATCAAACCGGGAACACTGAGTGCTGCGTGCTTTATTTTAAACCTATATGTACCTGTTTAGATTTGATATGGCCAGCCCTACAAGATTGTCACTTTCATACCAACAAAGGGGTTATTTGATACAGTTTATATCTGGGCCCAATTTCATAGCGCTGCTAACGGTAAGCAAATTTTCGTGCTTACTGTAGCAGAAAAAAATGCTAAGGTGCTAGCGTATTTCACAGGTTAGCAGAAGAATCGGACGGCAATATTGCGCGTTTACTGTTGATTTTCATTGTGCATTGTAACGTCATATGTTTTCTTGCAGTAAGCACCGGAAGGTTAGCATGCCTTTTCGTGTGCTTGCAGCGCCATGAAATAGAAAGCATGCAGTTAGCACAAAATTGGCCGTTAAGAAGTACTATGAAATTAGGCCCTGGTCAGTAGACCACCAAAGTGGCACTCCTACCTTATGAGCTAGCGGCTTGCTGTCTACTTGCCGACTAGTCGCAGCATCAAATAGATGTACCAACTTCTCATCAGTCTTGTCCCTCACAGCCACTGTGTCATTACTAACACATAATGACTGGGCACTCAGTGTGTCTGAATGCATTCCGGCAAACTTAGGTGATGACAACAGACGACCCTACAAGTAGAAAATCAGACAAACAACATCATCTTTGTTAAGGGATTTGGGTACTTTTTGTACGACGCAAAACAAAATGTGACATTCTTTTACTCATTTCTCAAAAACTAACAGCAACTCAGCAAGTAATATTCTAAGGGAAGCTTTCTACTATCATAATCTTCTAACTGTGTAAGTTTAATGTAAATCTGTGGACATTGTGCAAAAGTACCTAAACCAGGGTTTCTACTTTTTGTAGGACACAAAACACAACGTCACAGATTTACATTAAACTTATACAATTTGAAGATAATGATGGTATAAGCTTCACTTTAAATATTACTAACTGAGGTGCTTCAGGTTTTGAGAAATGAGTCAAACAATTTCACAAAAATAATTTTCATCTCATCAGGAGACAACAACAGGCCTCAAATTTCCCGGCGGCCACGACGGCCATGGCCGCCGGTGCCCTGCTTACTGGCCGTGGTGCCCCGAGAAAATCTGACATTTTCGCGGCCAAAAAGGCCGTGCCCTTTTTCTCTGATGGCCGCCGTGCCCTTTTTGAGATCAAAATTTATGTTTTGATACACCACCATCCGTCTGTGTGCACATAAAATCAAACACTTACATGTACATTCTAAATTAATACACGCAACAGAGCGCGGTCGGTTGAATGCTCATCACACGGAATTTAAACGGACGGCAGCATATCCATGCAGTGCATGTGTGTGTGCACGATGCAGAACGAACGACAGACGTGCATCCATCATAGACATTGTGTACTCGAAGTTTATACACGGGCCGGATGTACTTGCAACGACCATTTGAGAACAATCGCACTGGTACTCATCTTGCAACACGCGTACCCACGCAAGGTTGTCCATGATGGGTACCAGCTAATCACAATTTCGGTTCCATTCGAGGTTGGGCGTCCGCCTATTCCACTGGTATTGTGCTTGTTCACTGGTACTCGTACATGTTTGTGCATGTGGGCCATGTTACGTAAATCACGCATCATGTACATGTACATGAAAGGTACATGTACATGTATGGTACATGTACATGTATGTCCGTTGAATAAATCTCCGCTCTGCACACAGTCAAGTGACAGCTCACTGTTTACGTCCGGGCCGGCCGTCGCAACAAAATCTCCGCTGCACACAGTTAAGTGACAGTTCATTGTTTACGTCCGGGCCGGCCGTCGCAACAAAATCTCCGCTGCACACAGTTAAGTGACAGTTCATTGTTTACGTCTGGCCATCGCAACAAAAAATGGATGCTTACTTTTACTTCCCATTAATCAATAAAATTAAATACATTTAAAAATACTTGATGTTTTTTTGTTAAAGGAAAGCAAAAGTAATGAAATGGTTCATTAAAATAGCCTTCATGGACCTGAACAGAAATTGTTTCATGATCTTTATTTTTTATGGCCTTGATGCCCTTTTTGAAATTTTAAGTTGGCCTTGGTGCCCTACCCCATGGCCTTGGTGCCCTTTCAAAATTTGACAAATTCAAGGCCAAAGTGGCCTTGCCCTAAAAATCGGGAAATTTGAGGCCTGCAACAATATTTTAGAATGTACAACGTATTTATGCGAATTTCTTGAAAGCATTGCTCTGTGGTTTTCACCACTATTTTTCTCAAAAACCTGAAGACTAATTTAGCAGAAACGTCTTCAGGTAAATAATAAAACATACATCTATATACATCTTCATTCACAGTGAGTAGGGATTCATCATGTCAAGGCCTAGAACTTGATCTACAAAAGGTATCAAAAGTGAAAAACTATAATCCAGCTGTCATTTTATTTTTTTTATGAGCGTGTTGGTAAAACTAAAGATACATTAGTGGAAATGATTAGAAAACTTATTCAAAATGTTAAATCTTGAACCATTTTCTTTTAAAACATACACCAGTGCCTGTTTTCCTGCTTAGTGCTTCAATATATACAAAACAAAAAGTTTTCTCAAAAGACTAGCTTTATTTTTGATATGCCAAATCAGTACACATTCAGTTTCCAGTATTTTCTTCAAATCATCCAAACTGATGACAATTTTACCAGTTACCTGGATGGTACAGTTAAAGAGAATTGGAACTGGAATTCATGAATCACTTCAACTTTATACTATTTGAGAATTAATGGCCAGCGAGATTTGAAAATAGCAAAAACCTCATATTTTCCCTTCTTTCTGACAGTCTGCTCAAACCTACCATCCCGGCCATATCTCTCGTTGGGGCCCCCTGCCCCCTTTCAATGTTGGTTCTCATTGTTGCACGGTATTCCAGTCAACATTGAGTGGGGGGAGAGAATGTTTATTGTCAGGAGAAGTGGACAGGGGGTGGCCCAATCATTTTGGCCGGGATCGTAGGTTTAATAGTGCAAGACTGCATTAACTTACCTCATATGTATAAAGATGAATTCCAGCACTGTCTACAATAGCAAAATGCCTGAAATGATATTAAAAGATAGTTTAATACAGGGTTTTATTATTATGTCCATACTCATGAAGTCTTTAAAAGGCAGACAGATTTTTACCAACATGAACAGGCAATTCTGATGGAAAAACTGAAGTTTAGTAGCTGAGGTAATGTCAACATATTGTTTACGTTAAGAAAGAGATGTAAGAAAGAGATGTGTCAACAAATCCTCAAAAGGAAGATATCCACATCGATTATCTAACAGTCCAAAATAATGTAAAAATATTATAGTTTAATAAGAGAGTGGCTACAAAAACAGAACAATTCCAGATATATCAAAATAGAAAACAAAAGTGAAACAAACTGATGAAAATAAAGTTGTGATTTGGGATTAGATTTAAACTCAAGATGTACAGTACACGTAGTATCAAGAGTTGTTGAGTTCAGCATGTTGCGTCAAGCTCAGGAAATAAAATTTAAAGAATTATTGAAACAAAATGAAAGAATTTTTTTAGGATGAAAACAAAATTGACAACAATAATGGGGAGAGGAATTGCAATACTTGAATTTGTACTTACTTCTCAGCTTGGATAATCAAAGTAACTGTGCCTTCCTTCAAGTCAAAGATCATTGGTGTGTTCCAGTTTTTAGTGCTACGTAAAAATAGAAAAATTTTTCAAACTCAACAGATTACAAAGCAGTGTCTGTTTCTGCTTTTAAACTTTTAGCTTCGTCCAACTTGGAGGAATTTGCCACTCAGGAAATCTTTATTTATCAAGATTTCAACCCGCTAAATCCAACCCCAAAATCTTTGTACGGATTGAGTGATCAGTTAGATTTTATGCATTGTTGAAACTCAACGTGTTACAAGCCTCAACTTTCATCATTGAACAGAAACTCTACATCCAGCTTTATTAAAGGCAGTGGACACTATTGGTAACTGTCAAAGACTAACCTTCACAGTTGGTGTATCTCAACATATGCATAAAATATCAAACCTGTGAAAATGTGTGCTTTCGGATGCTTGATTTCAAGACCTCAAATTCTAAACTTGAGGTCTTGAAATCAAATTCGTGAAAAATTACTTCTTTCTCAAAAACTACGTCACTTAAGAGGGAGCCGTTTCTCACATTGGTTTGTACTATCAACCTCTCCCCATTAATCTTTACCATGTAAGGTTTGATGCTAATAAATATTTTGAGTAATTACCAAGTGTCCACTGCCTTTAACACATTGCAAATATTGCAAGAATTCAGTCACAACCAAACTTGAGTGCATGGTGATTTAGTCTATTTAAAAAGTTTTTTTTATGAGATATCGCCCAACTCACAAGCCAGATGGCAACTTCAAGGTGGGAGCTTCATTTAACTGATTTAAGCTATCGACCCAAGTCAACTGTTACCACTGGGGCACGTTGTCACATACTCTACTCCTGAGGCTGAAACAGGGTTACCCCCTTGACAGTTCGTAAGGATGTAGGCATGGGTATCACTCACCAGGAGCTTGGTTGGTATAGAATATTCTATATCTTCCCAACCTTCTAGAAGCAATTATTGGGTGTGTTCGATAAGCTTCCCTGGGTTGTCCCCGCGGTGCTCACTAGGGTGAGCCCCTGGCAAGAGCTAAACTAACGCTCACTCACCTTCTCGTGATGACGTCATGCACCTGGACCAACCCCACAAGCAGGGCACTTGGGGCTGAACCGGGTGAGCCCCCTGGAATAACATCAAAGCTATTTCAACATACCGGGGGCAGACCGGGGTCGACCCAGGGAAGCTAATCGAACGCACCCATAGTTACTTGCTTTGCTTAAGGGCACAAGTGTCATGACTGGAATTCAAACCCACACTCCGCTGCTGACAGCAGTAGAGCTTGGGTCCAGGGTAGACTACTCGGCCACTGTTACCCATTTATGCTAAGCAAGGTTTGAGTGAGATAAAAGTCCAGTGTCACTCTTGAAACACTTAACCTCCACTCAATCAATTCACATAAAACCATAGAAATAGAAACCGGAGAACGCTGAGTGTCTCATTGTGAGCGCGGTTTCGTTGTGAGACCATTTTTATGGTCGCGCATACGCCATTTTTGTTACGCTCGTATGGCAAAATGTTTTGCCATACGATGACATCATCATTGACAATGAACACACTAGAAAAGGTACGTGCACTGACATCTTGCCATTTTACCATACACGCATCTCACATGATGATATTTTTGCCATACACACGTATCGCGCGGTATTGATACGCCGGGTCCACAAACGACACAGAGGATGGCCGAGCTCAGCGTTCTCCGGGTTCTATTTCTATGCATAAAACCTAGTTTCTCTTACCTATAGACATAACATTGTGAGGATGTAGCCACCACAACGTAATCAAAGCCAACAGACGTCTTGATGATGCGATCTCTGAATTCTAACTTCTCTTTGGCATCATTGGTGACGTTTCTCACGTGAATTGTCTTCTTGGAAACCACAACAACTTCAAAGTTCTTCCATTCCAACCGCCTAGACAGTAGAAATAATATAAAACAGTGGATTTGAATAGATTGGCCACTAGTACACTCCTTCAAAACATAACGTGTCAAAGTACCAACTGGAAACATTTCCTGCTCAGATACATTTTCACTGTTTTCATGAAGAGGTAATTCTTTAAAAAAAGAAATGAATTTTGGCAAATGTATGTTTGTACACATTTTGGAAGTTATTATTGACACCAACATGTTCCCCAAATTTCAAGTGATAAAGTGTTTAAGTGTTTGAAGTGTTTAAATTTCAAGTGTTTAAGTTTCGTAATTACACTAATTAGCTTAATAACCATTTCACAAAATGTACAGATCATCATTTTTGTTTAATACATAGCGCTAAAAACAAATACTCTGCCTTTTGCATTTTCACAAGGAGATACTGAACAGACACTGAACAGACACTGAACAGACAATGAACAGACACTTTCGTTTCAACATTGATTTGACCGAGCAGCGACAAAATAGTTAAACTTTAAACGTTGTTTTCTCCAAACATGAAAGTTTGGTTGATCTGCTTCAGTTGATGTGCAAACAATCTAAATGCACAAGGATCCTGGTTTTAATACAGATAGTTTATTGACGGTTTTCATATCCACATTTCTGTTTAAAGTTACATGTCGACAATTTTGGGAAAATGAACTATTCTCTGACTAAGAGATTTTATCATTCCTTAACATTTCAAACATACCTTTCAATAACCTGTGCAAAGATGACATGTCCATTACCACACGCACCTGCTACTTGTGTACCATCACCACTCCATGCTATACTGAATAGACTTCCTGTGTTAGGTTTCTCTAGTGCATAAGACCACTGTGTTACAAACCAGAAATGGATCCATCAAGAGTTAACACAGGATTGAGAAAACTACAAGTACATAAGACAATGAGATCAGGGTAACTTCATGGCTCTGCTTACCGTCAAATTCTGAGCTCACTCATCACCATTCTTTGCTAACATGGCAAGCGCAAAATGTCTGCGCTGCGCTAGCTGTGTAAGAAAAGAATGCCTGGTAACATTGACTACGCACGTGCACAAGCGAAAATTCCCTGCCAACCCAGAAAATACACTTGACATCAGTGCATAATTCCCTGCTTCCATAACACTGATTCTTTGCTTACAATAAGCAGAGCCATGGAATTGGGCCTAGATTGCTTTATCCCCGAATATTCTTTATCCCCAATGCAAATTTAACATCTATTGAGTGTTAGCAATGACTCACCCCACTCTTGTCACACAGCCGTAGTGTATTGAATGATCCGATAGCAAAGAGTTGTCCATCAGGGGCCCATGATACAGACACAATGGGATACTCATGTGCGTGGCTGCTGTAGAGCTGTCTGCCATAGGAATCCCATACCTTATAGCGACAATCTTCCCCTCCAGAGAGAATAAGGTTATTGACTGGGTTCCAATCCACCTTCAGGATCACACCTTCATGGGCTTTCCACTGTAGTAAGAGATCATAATAATAATAATAATAATAATACTAATAGTAATAGAAACTTTTAAAGCATTGGCCGCAAGTACTTGTGTCACACTCTGACACTGACATAGTTTAAATTAAAGAGGAAGGGAATTAACAATCTCAATTCTGTGATGCACTCATTTCCCAATAGATATAGAGTCCTCAAGTGAGTGGGGAAAAAATTACAAGTCTCTAACATCACATGTATTCGATACCCTTCCAGTATACCTAAATGACATCTTTCTGAGAAAAACTGGTGTGTTCATTTTAGTATAGGGATGGTTTGGTTATATTTTTATATAGTTTTAAATGATTCCTGTAAGTGGCGGCTATCCGCTGTTGGATATCAATAACAGTAAAAATTAAATAATAAAAAATAAAAAAAATAACCAACTTTTTCAGAGCAAAATTTGAAACATATCATCATTGGATTTCAACAACTAATGGAATCTTATTATTATTATTGGAAAACGAGTACATCACAAAATTGAATTTTACGTTTCTCTTTAACAAATACAACACAGACCCCCAACCCACGGGTACCCTGAAGTAGTTGCACGCTCACGCTTTGACTGTGAAACCACAAAGGGCACCTGACAACAGGTATAACAACACAAATCCCAACCCATGGGGACCCCGAAATTGACCCCAGAGTGCCACTTGATGTGAAAACATGGCGGCGCCCACATCCAAAATGGCGATTTAAGGATCATTTATAGTATAGAATAAGATCTGACCTGTACTGGTTTAGCGTTGGCTTGTAGAGACTTAATGATGAGCTGTCTACCATTGGTGAATAATACCTGGTCAGAATCTGGAGACCATCCTATTGAATACACAGGAGATCCTATACAAAGAAGATCAACCAAAATACAAAGTAAAGACTTTATGAAGGGTAAAGCCCGGTTCATACTTCCTGCGAATGCGAAGCAAATTTGACGTGAATGTGACGTCTTAACTATCCTTTCGCAGCGTCTGCAAGTGAGTTGAACAGAGCTGAACTGCTGCCAAATTGGTTGCGAATTTTGTGATGTCAACATTCGCTTCACATTCACATTAGCAGGAAGCATGAATCGGGCTTTACAGCTTAGAATTCTCAAGTAATAAAACCACAAGGGAAACTGACCGGCATCTTAGATATGGTTAATACGTTGTCCTTGACCAATAAAATGAACAATAATTGCTTCTTATCACCAGGTAGTAAGTTGGTTCAGATTCAAATGTTGCAATTTTTCTGTATCAAGCTCGAATAATCAGACATTTCCCTCCTGATGCATTGACGTCATCCAGCCGCCATCTTAGAGGTAAAACGATGACGAAACAATCAAAACGCACGCACTTGTACGCTTTTTTACCTCTAGTAGAGGGCGCCCTACTGATACAACATCATGTGCTTAAAGGAACACGTTGCCTTGGATCGGACAAGTTGGTCTATAAAAAGCGTTTGAAAACGTTTGTTATGAAATGCATATGGCTAGAAAGATGTTTTAAAAGTATAATATAATTGTCCACACAAGTATCACTCAAAATTGCACGGTTTTCCTTTTATGTCGCGAACTAACACGGTCAGCCATTTATGGGAGTCAAAAATTTGACTCCCATAAATGGCCCACTGTGTTAGTCGACGAGGTAAAAAGAAAACCACACACTTTCGAGGCATATTTGTGCAGATCATTGTATTCTACTTTTACAACATCTTTCGAACCATTGCATTTTATAACAAACGGTTACAGAACGCTTTTCAAAGACCAACTCGACTGATCCAAGGCAACGTGTTCCTTTAAGGTCTATTCGACAAAGCAGGACCCCATTTAAAATAAGTTTTTAAATTTTGGTCCATAGATGAAATAGACCCCTTGCACTGGTCACCACCGCTGATGTCAAATAGTGAAAATTTGATTTGGTTTTACCCTAATGCCAATTTGCAACTAAGATCTACTAATTGGAAATATGCACGTGTGTACGCGCTGCGCATGACTCTCAGACAATGATAGCTCTTTATTGACCTAAGTGAGGGGACTGTTTTGGGCTTGTGATGTCATACGCAAGGGGTCCTGGGGTCGATTTCACAAAGAGTTAGGACTAGTCCTAACTTAGGACTAGTCCTAGGAGATATACAAATTGCATGGATAGTCCTAAGTTAGTACGAGTAACTGGTCCTAACTCGAGTTAAGACTAGTCCTAACTCTTTGTGAAATCCACCCCTGGCTCAGTAAGCTACATGTATGCAGCAGTATGACTTGATTTGAAACATTGAGATGTTGCCACCTCACTATTCATTTATTAACTTGAATAAAATCCGTCACAACTTAGAAGTACATGACAAACGGCAAACTTTTTTCTTTTCTGTTTTCTTTTTTCGATGGTCCACCATTTTGAACATAATTGTTAACCAATTGCAAACTTAAATTATGTTCTACCTGAGGCATCTAAGTTGTTATTCTGTTCCACTATGGTATTGCATACCTGTTTGTGCTAGTGTTGAGCGCAGCATTCCACTGCGTGACCATATCTTGACTTGACCATCTTCTCCTGCTGTTGCCATAGCTGTCCCATCATAGCTCCATCTACCAGACAACACAGCCCCTCTATGAGCATCCACTGACTTCTCAACACGGCCAGACTTGGAGATTAACAGGAACTTTCCTAAAAAGGAGGACAAATTGTACAAAACAGATCTTAAAAGAATTGAGGCTTTGCATGGAGGATGCAGAGTTGATGTGGGTTTTGATTTGTGGTACACCATGTATGTGATCTCACTATCCCTGAGTTTGATTTATCACAATATTTCTTATAAAGCGCATATCACCGTGAGGTCCCTATACGCTGTAAAAGGAAATCAACAATTGTTGTACAAAGTAAACAGATATGTTTTTAACCGGGTTTCGAATTGTTCTGATGTCTCAGCCTGTTTGACAACCTCTGGAAGACTGTTCCATAACTGAACCCCATTAAGGTGATCCCCCTATGCTGCCGCTTCCCAGGTCGTATCATAAACTTGGGTGTAATCCCTGCAGTTAATTGCAGTTAATTCCCAACAAGGTTATTGACAAAATAGGGAGACGGCTAACATAAAGCTAGATAGCTCAGTTGGTAGAGCGCCGGATTGTCAGTCCAGAGGTCATTGGTTCAAACCCCACTCCTGTCAATTTTTTTTTGTTCGACAGCAAATCATTCTTAGGACTTCTGACACGATGCAGCCAATGTTAACAGCTCTTAGTGTTGTGCATTGGAGGCAGATGGTATGGTGCACCCATTTTTAATTCTACTAAATGTTACCGAACCTTGAATACAGTCTGGTTCCTAGTCATCCAACAACCATCAGTATTCTTTAATGTTGTTGTCTTCTAGATATAAGACTTACCATCCGTGGATGTCAGGACAAACACATCTGACTGTGGTTGTTTTGTCTTGCCACCCAGCCCTCTTGGAAAGAAATGAATATCTGTAGCATAAACATCGTTAGGAAGCTTAGCAAGAGTTGACGTCTCATCTGAGAGTAGCTTCCATCTTAGGATTTTGTGGTCATCACTGCAGGAATAGAGCTCTTCAGATGTTGTCCAAGCTACGCAGCTTACTAGTTCTGAATGTACTCGGCAATTAAAGAAATCAACAGTAAATTAACCAATTGTTAAAAACAATATTCATAAATACCACAGACAGTTTCTCTACTCCTATTGGTGGAGAGCGCATCACGTGGGGGTGTTTAAAGGGTTGATAATGACCCGTGTTTATAACCGGCTGGCTTCCGCGTGTCAGGCGCGCAAGAACTCATAGCTATTAGTAACAGCGCATAACCTACTTCTAAGTGCGCGTGCGTAATCTATTTCTAAGCGCGCGCGTGTACACACGACCCACGCGCAGCAGACTCTTACAAAAGTTTTTGAAAAAAAAATTTCACACCTCAAATTTTCAACTGTCAAAGTGTCTGTAATTGTATTTTTGTAACGTTTTTAACCAAAAGGGCATTTATGAATGGGAATAAAAGAGTTGTGACTCGTTCTTAAACGTCCGATTAAAACCTTACAGGGTCGTTGCCGTGCGCTTAAGGCCTTCGCCTTCGGCTTGGGCCTTTATCACACGGCAACTCGACCCTGCTGGCTTTGATCGGCCGTGTAATAACTCGTCGCTAGCCATATTATTCCCTTAATAATACTCCATTTATAAGGCGTTAATACAGCTTTTTCTAAGCGCACAATCAATATTTTCTACGTTTAAATATGATATGAGACCTGCTCCTTTAACATAGTACCATGTAATGGTTTGCAAGGTGCTGGACAAAATGCTGCCAATCCAGCCAGGAACACCCGGTTGAACCCCTTTTCGAAAAGTGCACTGGGTTCTTTTACCTGCGTTACACAACACAATGGACCAACGGCTTTACGTCAAATATGAAGGACGAAGCAATGGTTAAGTGTAATGCTTTTAAGGACACAAGTGTCACGGCTGGGACTCGAACCCACACTCTACTGATCAAAAACACCAGAGTTTGAATTCGGTGCTCTTATCCGCTAGGCTATGTATGACACACCACGTCTTCACCTATTAACTGTTCAAATTGGTGAGACATTATCAACAGCTCATTTTGCTTCTCTAAAAAAAGAATTAATCAAGGGTTTACCTTGATAAACTTTGGCACATTCTTCTGTGAACACAAGGCAACAAATGATAAATCAATAAGGTGAATTAAATTAAAAGGATATGTTTAGGGTCTTTAGCAAGTGACGTCTTGAACCGCATGGTGAATAGCAGACTTTTGGTTTATCTTCGTAGTTGATGTTGATTTCAGTAGCACAGAATAACTCAGTTATAACTCAGAATAACAGAGAAGTCTTCAAATTTGTCTTCCTGGCAAGAAAAAACACACATTTAACAAATTTGTATCATAACATTTTGAAAGCACTAAGCAGTTATAAAAGCAGTGTTCATGAAATATTGTCACTGCGTAGGAATCAAGTTGATTTAGGGTTGCTGGTTACTGTTTAATTCTCGATAAGGCCCTGGCAATCCAAGTACTGCCAGGAGGACTGGGTACATCTAATGTGCTGAGTCATGTTATATTAGCACCTTACCAGTGGTCGATGCGGGCAGGCTTTTTGGGGTAGCGTGATGCAAACAGTCTGATTTCTGAGTATGAATAAACAACATCATGAGGCATAAGAACCCCAACTTATTAGTCTTTTGAGTGTGTATTTATACCGTCATTAAGTCTACCTAAGGCAGTAGAACCCCTTGTTAGGTGTTAAGGACCCAGCGGCTTGCCAAGGCAAAGGCACGAGGAGTAGGGACCCGTGATTCTGAGGACTTTTGTGACAAGTAAGACCAGAGGAGCCAAAGCGACCGAGCGCGAGTCCCTGTATACTATTTATAAAACCCAGTATTCACTACATGTTGGACTCTGGAATTAAACATCAACTGATTCTATGGTCAGGAAGACCAAACCAAAGAGGCTTGGCTGGCAATGTCTTTTAATTTATAAACATCAATGGCTACCACAAGATGTGGACACAAAACTTCTGAACGAATGATGGAATGATGAATCTGAACTTCAAGGTTCTAAAAGCATCCCAATGGAATGAAAACATGAAACCACTGACCGCTGAATGAAACTTAACTCATTGAGTGGGCCAGCCTCAGCCCGACTGCCCAACTTCATGACTTCCTTGGCAAGCTTGGCAAGCTAAATAATAATAAAAACTAATCATGCTAATATAATATTAATAAATAAATTCCAGTCAGCAGACTTTATTACTTCATAAACTTTATTTACTAGATTTTAGGAAAGATTAAAGTACAAGTTCAATGTTATATTTCAATGTAAAGAATTACTTTATACTTGTCAACCAAAAGTTTGATGACCTCTACAAGTTAAATTCACCTGTGCCGTACTTAGCCAAGGATTATTACGACTTAGAATAGAGTAGTGCAAGAGGCATTTTGTTGTGAGACGCTAGCTCTTTGCGTTGTTTGCGCACCCTAAAAGCTCTAAAAGACGAGCCAAATGTGAGCTCGGTGTTCAGATTGTCACTTGTTCTAACCCGGTGAGCAGCGGCTAGACTGTTCTAGGAGCGCGTCTTACAACCAGCGAGTGTTCAATTGCAGATGCACATTGACGCTCCAACTCATTGTCAACTACATAGGCTTTAGTTTACGTGCGTTATGCACATTATACAGAAATAAGTGAAGACATCTGAGACCGAATAAAAGTGTTCTCATCATTGGACGAGTAACTTGATCTCTGAGTGTACGTTCTTGCTGAGTCTATTACTTGAACAGGCAGTTTCCAGCCCCGTTACAATATTACTAATGTTAGTTTTAACACGAACACAGTCAGTTAACAACAAGTGCATTTATGAGAGGATGAGTTTGAACGATTATAGTTGCGATAATCGTCGGGAGGCTGGAGGGTTAAGAATAATGATCACTGATGTCTGATGATCACGAGTTGTCGGTCGCACTAAATACAGACAACTCACGACCTAACGGCAACTCACGACAACAAATTTTAAATGCACTTTAAAAGAACAGTTGAGCATTAGCAGACAAGTCAACCATTAAAAGTATGAAGAAGGGTCATATGCATCTATAAATCACTTTCAAAGTCAAACTGTTGACAAAAACGTATTTTTTTACTGTAAAAAGAGATTTTTTTTCCCCGAATTAGTAGCCTATTTAACGGTAATAAATCCGCCAAGTTGTCTTTCGACGTACCTGGACAATACCACTGCGGGGTAATTACTGAGTTTGAGTGATATGGTAGGATTCATTAGACATTGAGGATCAAGTTCATGTTCCTAGAATTTGTGTCATGATTTTCAAAAATGATAAAAATGGAGCAAATCTGCTGACTAGCTGTCGAAATTGTATGTGTTTAACCTTTTCGCCCTGCACAGATTGCGGATGCTTCGTAACGCAGGATAACTCCTACACTACAGAAACTTTTCCATTATTTTGTTCAAAACTCCACGAGAGAAGTCGAGAGGCACAGAAAATGGTAAATAGTGATCTTGCATTTTATATCACCCCTACGGCATAATGGTATCATTCAGTTCAGGTGTTGAAAGAGAACAAGTCTGATATATTTGTATTACTGTTCGTTACTATTAATTCGCGGTAACACTACAGTGTAGTTAACCAATAAAATAACAGTTAAAAATACATTTTTTCAACAGTTTGAAAGTGACTAGCATGACTCTTCTATTTTTTCTAAGACTAAATTCTAACTAATCTAAGTTTTAACTTCTATTCTAGTTCTAACTTCTATCATACATATTTTAAATGGTTGAGTTATGTTCAAATATTCTTTTTAGGTGCATTTAAGTTAATTTGTTGCCGTGAGTTGTCGTAAGGGGTTGTGAGTTGTCCTGTCGGTAATTAGTGCGACCCCGATTTGTGATTGTGGAACTGGACTGTGGAATGTGTTGGAAAAGCATGAATCATGTGAATGGCAGCGGAAGAAAAGAGCGTCTGCAACTTGCAAACTAAACAAAGTGAGATTCTGACCGCAATAATAAACAATTTACGTAGCCAACAGCATACAATAGAATAGCATACAATAAACGTTGTACTTCATAATATTTATAAGAAATTCCTACCTTTTGATGCAAACTAAACAGTAAAACTAACATCACAGATCAGTCAAATTCGGGATTCAGTGTGATTCTCCATTTTGGAACTTCGGAGCAGAAGGAATTTTTGATTTGCGCATGTGCAAAACTTTTCCATCACAACTTTAGATTTTCTTTAACAATATTACCATATAATACAAAATTTTATCTCGAATTTAAATAACTGATTTCTTTTATCGATTGTGGAATACTTCTTTTTTAAATTGTATTTTGTTATTAATAGTGATTTATGTTTATGAAATAGGTTTAGATTGTTGTATGATTGAACGAGGATGTAACCTATCAACCACGCAAAGGCTTATGGGTAGATAAACAACTTGAATGAAAATTCACACGCTGAAGTCAGTCATTTCGTCAGTTCAGCCGTGTGTTGAAAATGCGGAAGTGCATTTCTTGTAATCTGTTTACCGATATGATAATCTGATGATAATATGTGGCACGGTAAAGCTAGAGTAGTCTAGTTTGTACATCGTAGACATTTTCAAGTGAGTGCCCAAATAACCCAGTAACTGTGGCGCTGTATTCCTTTTTTTTGACATTATCGGTCATAATCGGTCATATATTATAAAATCATATGTCAAATCATAGAGTAAGGACAGAGTCAAATTCAAAGAGGCCTACTCGCTCCACATTACTAGAAATTTTATGTTCACAGTTAGCGCAGAGATTCGGCGCTTACACATATACTATAGTAATTAAGGGCAGAATAACGGGTAAGCAGAGCCAGAAAACTGGGCCAATATCGCCCTATTTACCTTTCACATGGGGCTAATTTGGCTTAAAACCAAAATTGAAATTAAAATGAGTGACATTATTAAACAGTTTCCAGGACCAGGGTTGGATGTGAAAGTGAAACAACAAATTGTTGCATTGAATAATAAAAACTATACATTTGATTTTTTATATAGTGCTATATAAACGTAATTTAATAATAAAGTCAAGGCGCAGATCATTTTTAATACGAAAACAGCCTACTGTCAATGTTTAATTTTAAAATCCTAGAGAGAAAACAAAATGGAACCAATCAGAAGCTCAAGTCGATCAACACTGAATGTGACTCTACCCTCCGAGCATGGAGACAGCAGTCGTAGTCTTGACCTCCGAGAGGGTCATCAGATCATCAAGGGATCTGAGCAGAACTCATTTGTTGAAATTCCACAACCCAAGATCAGTCCAGAAACTCAACAGAGGGAGTGAGTATACTGTTCCAAATTTTAACAAATAAGATATTTATTAGTAGGGCCTACTATTGTTAAGAAAAACAGTTTAAAATCAACTCACTTTAAATGCATCAAAACTTGAGCAAGGACTTGTTTTAAACAAAACAGTATAAACATGTATTATACTTTTGCACAGACTTAACTTGACATTGTCAAAAATTGTTGGTCGATTTGACCCCATGAGTTAAGATTTAAAAGTTCTAAATAGTGTACTATAGAACATTTTTAAAACGTTATTATTTACAAGCTTTCATTTATGGTACTGCTATAAAAGAAATATTAAATATGAGGTAGTTAAGGGGTCTACAAACTTTTTGTAGGACAAAAAACACAATGTCCACAGATTGTCCTGGATGCCGCTTCCCAGGTTGTATCGTAATTTGGGTGTGATCCCTGGCTACACGGCAGTTAACGGTTGTTTGGCTTCTGACTGGAAACCCCCTATCAAAGATATTGACAAAATAGGGACACTGCCAACATAGGGCTAGATAGCTCAGTTGGTAGAGCGCCGGCACGTTAATCCGGAGGTCGTTGGTTCAAATCCCACTCTAGTCAATTCTTTGTTCAACCCCCAAAAATACATTTCAAAATTTACCCAGTCAGTTTCCCTTGTGGTTTCCATTGATAAAAAGTACCCAAATCCTTTAATTAAAAACTGAAGATGAATTAGTGTTAGGATCTTGACATTTAATTCATGAGCCTTTTGTTTTTCACAAACAATTATTCTGCATGATCATGGCATATATAACAAATGTCAATGTTTTTCAGTTTTTTATTTTGAAAATTATTTGGAGAAAAAAACATTTTATTTCTTTAGGTTAAAATTAGGCCATGCATCTTAATTAAAAGTTCAGTCTACCCTACAAAATAGTTTTGTTTTGTTACTAAACTGTCCTCATTTCCAATGCTGTAAACTGTCATTGATACCCAATACTAGAACAAAAACAACATTATTTGTGAAAAAACACTCTGTGCATAGTATTGTTTTGTTCGTACTGGACAATATGTTTACAAACTTTTGTGTCTTCATCCCTCAGACTGATGCAGATCATAGCAGCTCGATCCATTGAGAGGTGTTGGTGTGCTTACAGAGACCGCCAGATGTTTAAACTCCTTAAGCATGCAATCTGTGCAGCCGTGAGTTTTTATCCTTCATTCATAAATACCCCAGGCAGTTTCCCTATTCCTATTGGTGGAGAGTGCACACAGGCCTTGATCGCACGGCCACGACCCGCTGGTTTTAAACGGACGTTTAAAAACTCGTCGCTACCCTTTTATTCCTTTGTTCTATGAACCACGATGTGTGTTTTTTCCTGTGCCCAATTTCATGAAGCTTTTTAGCAGAAATTTCTTCGCTAAGCAGGAAATTACTGGGATACCAGTTCCAGCACCGTGTAATCCATTACATGATGCTACGTACAAGGAGTAGGTCTCATAGTTAGAATATATTCTCACGCCTTGTGCGTCACTTAGTGATGGATATTATTAATTACAGTAACTGTATTGTGTTTGTTTTTGCACACATTTATTTCATTGCTGCCCTATTTTTTATGTACACTTACTAATTTTACAAAGATTGATAATTATATTCAAATTATGAGTAGTTTACTGTATTACGTAGTATCTTAGGATATGAAAGTTCACAATGATTTAGATTATTTATATATTAGGAAGCTTAAAGTATGCTTAAAGTAGGACAACAATTAGGTTAGGGTGAAGCAGATGCTTTTGTGCCTTAACCTATGGACAGACAAACAACATCAAATACTATACAGAAGACAGAAAACACAAGACAGACTAGATAAACAGAATACACGACAGAGGCTACTATATGATGGTGAGTATGTTAACAATATACTTCAAACCTACGAATAAGCATCAAGAAGTTTTTTCTTCTTTTTTTCTTGTGAAGGCAGGAAGAGTGATTGAAGATTTAATTGAGTAACTCAATTTATTCCAAAACACAATGCCACGTTGAACAAGACTATTTTGGTATAATGTTGTTCTCTGGCGGGAAACAAACAGGTTTTTCTTGGCAGTACTACGAGTGTAGTGTGAATGGATGTTGGAAGTTATTATGAAAAGTGAATTAATGCAACTTGGCAATGCGTTATTCGTAGCTTTACACATAAATTTACCAAAATTTAGTTGATAAAGGTCAATAATTTGTAATAATCTAAGATTAAAAAATAATGGAGCCGTATGGTCACAGGCACCAGCATTAGAAATAATACGAACAGCTCTCTTTTGCAAGGTGAGCAACCTGGCTGGCAACCTATTTCTGCTGAGCCAATTTTCTGTTATGCTTTTGTGCTTACAGACTTTGTGAAATTGGCCACTGAACAGTTTGATGCACTTTTTGTTTGTTTACTTTTATGGATCAAATACTTCCCGTTGCAAAGGGTGCAGCTGCACTTGCAAAATCAAGACTTTGGGACACAAGATTAGAGCAGTTTTGGTAAATGTCACTTTTATATCTGCTGTATGCTGTTTATTACAAAGTGAAAATAAACCTTTTGTATTTTTATCATCTACAGGAACATTCATTAACCCATGAAATTCTACGTAAGGTCAGTCCAATGGAGGCAAAACTCATTAAAGATCCAAGCATAAAAGCCAGAGTAAGATTCAGGTAAGATTCTCAAGATAACATTATCCCATCGGTTTTAAAGTTTAAATGTTTTTGTTACAAAAAACAAAAACTTTTTACTATCAACCAAAGAAATCAGTCGTCGATTTCACCAAACTCTTCCTAAAAAAAACTTGGCACTAATCTTAGGACTTCAGTTCAGTAAGAGGTTGTCTTTAGCCCAATTTTCTCGAGAAACTCTGATGGCCGTCTTCCACCATCCCTGTCCAGCATCAGCGTCCTAAGCTCAGTTGTTTCCTGCTGTGAAGCATGGTAGCTATAATTTAAACATCTAAGAGATCCATCTGGAATCTGTCTCCCAACTTCAACCTGCAGGCCTCCAATATTGTTTGTTTTATCGTATTGTTTGTAACCTTTTACTATCATGGGTGCAAATTGTTTTTCAGATTTGCAGGGACTGAGTTTCCACCTTTGATTCTCTTCAAAGTTTTCACTCATACTGAGGGTGCTGGATTGAAGTATTACAGTGGAAAACGCTGTATACAGCCAGCTTCTGATGTGAGTTCACTACTGTTTGCACAAACTATAGTCTACATGTATGCATGAAAGACTCTGCTAGGGTCAAATATCAGGGTCTGATTTCATAGAGCTGCTAAGCTCAAAAATTTGCTTAGCATGAAATTTTTGCCTTGATAAAAAAAGATTTACCAACAAATTTTCCATTTGTTGCATATTGCTTGCTAATTGTATTCAGCTGTTGTTGCTTTTCCTGAAAATCACGTGCAGGAATTTTGGTTGGTATTCCTGTTTTATCAAATCATGGCACAAATTTCATGCTTTAGCAGCTCGATGGTATTGGGCCCATGCCAATGACTGCGTTTACAATTATACCATAGGTCCTTTTGGTTGGAAACCAGTTCGCAACAGCGTATTCTATTTTCGCAA